>NW_025224993.1:600000-860000 GCF_016746235.2 Drosophila teissieri
TCTGTTAATGTTGTAGGTTGGCAATCAGTTATGGGGCCACAAAGAGACGGCGGTCCATGGGTTATCTTATTGTGTCGAACACACACGTCACACAGTAATAAATAAATCCCCGCCATGGAACCGACTGCGACTTTCGGAAACAACACAGCCAATACGAATTTTTTTAATTAGATGTAATCCGCGTAGATGACCTGACAGACGCACATCAATATGTAGATTAATCTGGGCCAATGAAGAAATCTATGCGCAGAAGTCTATGTCGTGGAGACAATAACAGCAGTAATGTCGGTCGAGTATATAGAAGTTGAAGATCGCATTGAAATATTTACGGACAAATTATCTGTTTCAAATTTCGGTCTCAAAGTATTTGATCAGCATACGTTTTCTATTCCGATATGGCTCTTCTTTCGTTTTCTGAGTGCCATGTTACCCAGCTTTAAGCCTTCGAAGCTTTGCGTAGATCCAATAATGGACCAATATATAAATTATAATTAATTTGCCACAACGATAACTCGAGCCAGCCGTCAATAAAGGCGAGTTGTGCTTTATGGAGAAGTATATTCGATTTTTCTTCTGTGAACCACGTATTGCCAGGTATGTTAACATCATCTTAAACTACCAATTGGTCCCCATCGTTCAGCTTATTTAGGACGCATCGGATAGCGGACAAATGATTTAGATATTCTGGCAATTCAGAAGACGGCAGAATATAAGATCACATTATAAAAACAGAACATTGAAAAATGCCAGTTTCACGCAAATTACTAAATATAAATATTAAAGCACAACAATCCAATCTAGACAGGTTATCGAGGCAGAACGACGTATTTGAGGTAGGTAAAAAGGTCGATATATATAGTTAGAAGAAACAAGCTAACTGCTTATACTCAGAAAAACGCATAGGAGCTGACCTGGGTACGGCTGTCCTCATTGGAGGATAGATAGTTGCGACAAACACGACTCTTAATCTACGCCTGAGTCTGTCTAGTCTGTCTAACTAACTTGCTGACTATGTTCTGGGTGGATTTTCGACTTTCGATTATAATTCTCATTGATATACAGATTTGAATAGAAATAACGAGAACTTGCTATATACATACAATTTAACTCAAATATCTCTCGCTTTTACACACATATTTACAACGCGTCTCTTAGTCGGACGCAAGCTTTGGAGGCATCATATAGAATAATGTTTATGGTGACAGTTTAACTTCGGTTGTCGATACGAACAGTTGTGCTTCTCATGTCTTCTCCCAAGTAAAAAACTATTTAATCACCTAAAGTAAGATTTAATCGCGAACCAATCGAAGCAAAAAGCTTGATCCACGGTCACCTGCTATAAACATGCTCGACCAAACAAAAGGTCACTGAAGTGAAGAAGATTACAAAATTCTCCTTGGGTAATTTCACTGAAACTGGCCTTATTATTCTCACGCATTCCTTGCTCCACCTTCTCCACCCTATATAACGCTACCAATGGGCTGCTATACCTGCTTGCGCTATACCATGTCTTAAGTGCAGCCGTAACTAACATATCGATTTAGAAAAGGATAAAACTTGCGAGGAAATGCCAAGCTGCATCAACTGCCGAGAGCAAATACCCCAACGCAGGTTGAAATTAAAATGCCCTGTATTTAAAACATACCAAGAAATCCAAGCCATAAAACCCTCAAAAAAGTGGACAATCGCAAAGCCTGGGCTATATACAAAACCAGACATCAACACGATGGATCACTCTACCCTTCAGTGGCACAATCCGTCCGAAGCCATTAAGAACCCGTGACAATGCTACCTAAGCCGGTAGCTGCACCTTACTCGGAGCAACCGACAACAAGCAAGCGAAAACTGACAAAATATGAATATGCGATGTCTGCAAGCTCCCTTACTTCGGAACAAATCACTACGGCTAAGCCTACCTCTAAAACTACAATTTATCCCAAAAATGTATCCAAAAGAGAAAACAGAAAACTTAAAATTAGTAATGAAAACTCAAAAAATAGAATTATAACTAGATCTAAGTTTATGACTATATTAATCAGAGATTTAATTAACAACTATACAACAATTGAAGCAAGTAATATTAACAAAATTATTCTGCAGAGTGCCTACAAAAGCATTCCCCAAGCTCAGCCACCTAAAAACCCATACAACGTTCACTGGTGGAACACGAAACTACAATTATTGAAAAAGAGTAAAAACGAGGACTGTGGAAAATTAAACAGTGCCATTAACAATGATAACCTCACCAATTTTAAACGTATTAACGCGCAGTACAGAAGGGAAATTAGGAAAAGCAAAAAAGAGAGTATAGACAAACTTACATCCTGCATCTCCCCGACACGAAATGTGAAAGAATATGGAATAAGATACGACGACTTTGACGTCAAACCCGGTCAAGGAAAGTCATCTCTGGATTCCTACCGACCCATATCACTCAATCCCTGTACATCCAAAATACTAGATAAGATAATGGCTATAGGACTATGGTGGTTTGTCACAACAAACACAACTCAACGATCCACACAACATTACATGATCTACACAACGGCATACCACAAGGATCACCGCCATCAGTAATCTTGTTCCTGATAGCATTCAACGAAGTAGCGGACATAATTGAAAATCATAAAATGCCTAAATTTACAACATACGCAGACGATTTTAACATAATAATTGACCTAAAAATAGGCAAACAAATAACGTCGAACTTAGACTTCTTGTTTGCAGAGATTAGCAACTGGTGCTGCAAATCTGGGGCTACTTTATATTTAAGGAAGTGTAACCACTTACACATTTGTAGTTTATACGAAATAAAAAATATAAAAGAAGTAAAGCTTCTAGATCTGGGGCTACTTTATCCTTAAGGAACACTTGCACACTTGTAGTTTATACGAAATAATAAATATAAAATTGGAACTCAAATATTAAAGGTCTCAAGTACTCGCTGTCTAAATCATTAAATGTCATTAAATGTTTATGAAACTATAAGTATAATTGTAACCCATACACTTTAGTCCAAAGTGTAAAAAGTCTTTGTATATCTAAATTAGAATATGCGCTACCAATATACGGCAAGGCCCCGAAAGCAAAGCGCAAGAAAGCCGCTGGTGGTAGGCTGCCTAAGGGGAATGCCCCGCAACCTTCGGCAAGTGATCAACAGGACTCCAAAGCTGATCAGTTTACGATCGCAGCAAACCCTCAAATGTTGCTTAGATCGGCAGCTAAAAAAGATTCTGTGCAATCCGATCAATCGGTTGTGGAGGGAGACCAGTCTGGGATTGCTACAGATTCCGTTTTGTCCGCACTGGTTTCTCAACCGGTGATTCCACCCGTCCCGAATTGTTTACCACCACAAAGGAATATTGAGTCCGGACTACCGGCACAAGTTGGCACTTCAGAAATACAACCTGCAGTGCCAAAACCCCTCTCGGTGGTTCCTCTAAAGAAACAAATTTTTGTTTCTCGGCTTTCCCCTGATCAAACATCATCTGATGTACTGTCTTATATACAAGACAAAACAAAAGCCGACAACATAAAAGTGGAAAAATTTAACTTTTCTTATGCTAGGGACATCTCATCTTTCAAGATAACTGTCCCAAATGAGCTATTCTCAACCATATGTTCTGGTGATTTTTGGCCGGAAAGTATGATTGTGAAAGAGTTTGAAGCTAAGATTAAAAATGGAAAAAAAGGGCCCGTGGGAATTAAACTTCCCACAAGTGGCCATATCACTGCCCCATCCTCCCCTACTACTTCTACTTCTTTATCTTCAAAAAACTAAAATCTAGTCTCACTATCTGTTATCAAAATGTAAGAGGCTTATGTAGTAAGCTAACTAATTTGTATTCTAATAGCCTTTCCTTTGCATCCCATATTATTGTGTTTACAGAGACTTGGTTAAAACCGGAGAAACTTAACTCTGAAGTTTTACACAGTCCCATCCCTCCAGGCGGGGAGGTGGAGTCCTAATTGCTGTTAGATCTACCCTCACGTCAGAGGAGGTACTTTTTGATGAGTTCCGTAACTTAGAATTCTTATGCGTAAAGCTGTCATTTTCTGATAGCTATGTTTATATTACGTGCTCGTACATTCCGCCGTCTTCTGAATTTCCTGAATATATTAACCATTTGTCCGCTATCCAATCCGTTTCAAACAGACTGTCCGATAGGGACCAACTAGTTGTTCTAGGTGACTTTAATATACCAGGCACTAAGTGGTCCACAGAAGAACAGTCGAATATTCTCCTGCCTATATCACAGCATGACTTTATTGACGGCTTGCTTGACATATCGTTGTCGCAAGTTAATTATATTCGAAACTCTCTTGGTCGTTTATTGGATCTATGTTTTGTTACAAGTCCTGAAAGTGTGTTTCTGATGGGAGTAGCACCTCTTAGTCAACCAGAAGATCCATACCATCCAACTTTCGAGGTGACAATCGACACAGGTACCGTAATAAAAGAGAGGCCAGATAAGTCATTGTTTTCGTAAGGCAAACTTTCGGAGGCTAAATCTTTTTATATCTGGCTTTAATTGGTCCGATCTATATTCTATTCTATATAATCGGCCATTATGGCCGATGATATTTTTTTTTTTAGACTGCAATTAAATCATTTTTCAACTCTTGTGTTCCGATGTACTATCCGTCTACCTCTAACAAACCTCCTTGGTTTAATAAAGAGTTGACACATCTAAGAAATGTTGAGTCCACCCTTTATATAAAATTTAAAAATACCGGTTCTCAGTCTATATTTTCTAAATATGTAAGTGCTCGGTTAAATTTTACCGTGCTTAACGCTCAGTGTTATAAGAATTATTTAAACCGTTGTAAGTTCCAGTTCGCACAGGATCCCAAACAGTTTTATAATTTCGTTAACACTAAGCGCAAAACAACCAGTTACCCTTCCTCGCTATTTTTTGAAAATACTTCGGTAACATCGGATCAGGCAATAGCCGATCTATTTGCCAAGTTTTTTCAAACCACATATTCTATGTTTCCTCATTCCGAACGGCCTTACTCTTACGCGGTATCAAAGTCAAATTTAATATTCTGTCCCACTTTAAAAACGAAAGCTCAGTGCTTTATGATCTTCAGCGAGTTAAGCCTGTCTATTCGCCAGGTCCCAACGGAATTCCTGGCTGTGTGCTTAGATTCTGTGCGGAAGCCTTGTGCAAACCTCTACTAAAACTGTTTAACTTATCTCTGGAATCTACACAGTTCCCCCAAATATAGAAGGAGTCCTTTGTGATCCCTCTCCATAAAAAAGGTAGCAAATCGGAAGCAAGCAATTACAGAGGAATCTCCAAATTGTCTGCTATCCCTAAGCTTTTTGAAAACGTTATCACTCCTCATTTGCAGCACCTTTGTAGGTCAATTATATCACCATGTCAGCATGGGTTCATGAAACGCAGATCAACAACTACTAACCTTCTGGAGCTAACCTCCTTCGTAGTACAAGGCTTCAAAAATAATCTTCAAACAGATGTCATTTATACGGATTTTAGTAAAGCATTCGACTCTGTTAATCATTCACTTTTAATAAAAAAACATGATTTATTAGGTTTCCCTGTTGATCTCTTAAATTGGATTCTAAGTTATCTGAATGGCAGGACGCAACGGGTCCTCTTTAAAAATTCTCTTTCTTGTATTCTCCGAGTCACATCAGGCGTCCCGCAAGGGAGCCACCTAGGTCCGCTGCTTTTTACCTTATTTATTAACGACCTTCCCTTAATAATAAATCATTCGCGTGTACTAATGTACGCTGATGATGTAAAATTATGCTTGCAATATAAGGACATTTCAAACCTGGTGCCGTGATAACGTATTAAACTTAAATGGCTCTACTGTAAAGTTAGACCTTTTGTCGTGCCAACTCAATGCACGCAACTTACACTTTAAGTGGGTTGGGTGCTCTTTGGACAGAATAACACATGTTGATGATCCTGGTGTTTTTCTGGACCCTAAACTTAAATTTTCAGACCATATTTCGTCCATTGTCAATAAGGCCAGGGGTGGGCTTGGTTTTATAAAACGGTGGTCAAAGGAATTTGATGATCCTTACAAGACCAAAACCTTATTTATTTCTCTAGTCCGTCCGATCCTCGAGTATGGATCACCTGTTTGGAGTCCACAATATGAAGTTTACTCGTACCGCATTGAATCGGTTCAAAAGAACTTCTTACTTTTTGCCTTACGGCGCCTTAATTGGGATGCAAACCTTAGATTACCTCCTTATTCAAGTAGATTAATGTTAATAAACTTACCCTCCTTAGCTAACCGTAGAACGATGCTTGGAACAGTCTTTATTTTTAACCTTATTCGTGGTGAAGTGGATAGTCCCGACTTGGTTAGTCGGCTAAACTTCACTGTTCCAAGCAGATTTACTAGAAATTACGTACCTCTAATTTTAAATCATTGTAGATCTAACTATGAGTTGCATGATCCCTACAGAGTATTATGTTCTGACTATAATAGATTCTATCCTATTATCTCTAATTCTGACTCTCTGCCGTTTTTAAAGCGATCAATACTAACGTACTTAACGAATTCTTAGATCTTACTACTATATAGTAACATATCCATAAGTCCCTAAGACTTAAGCACATGCCTACACAATACACATACAACATGTACACCCAAACACACCCTACACTACTCTGGATGTACTCAACAGATACCAGATAAGAATAAGACTGTCATATGATCCTCAAGACAAGGTTGAGTGGAAAAACCCAAACTCCTGATAAGTCACCCACTGGTAGACTAAACATCCGTTGCCTAATTTAAACATTCCTTGCTTAAGCCCTTGCACCATCGTCACGTTCCCACGTTCAAAGCTCGGACTCGCAATCCCGAAAAACAGAAGTATTAGATTGCAATAAACAAAATTATAAGAATCTAAGAGCACTTATATTCAAGAGCGAATGCACTTGAATCCAAGAGAAATGCAGAGACAATTAAAGTCAGAAACTCAAAAGCTCTCTCTCTTTATTTGATCAGATCCCTAAATTCTAAAGTCCATATTAGAAAAGCTCGACACCGAGGTTTGAACGTAAATCAAATCAGAGTAATTATCAGAGTTCAGTTTGAGGCCTAATTATAATCGGTCGGTGTTCTTCTCAAGAAATAATATTGTAATCATTCAGTAAAATAAAATTATATTTTTTTTACATATGAGTATTGCGATTATTTAACTGGCGCAGCCGGTAGGATCTGTTAAATAAAGAGTACTTTTAGTACGGTACTGATCCATTGAAGGATAAGCTATACAACTAGCTATCCAGGATCGGCGAATTAAAAACAGTGATTCTAAAATTATTTTGAGATCCGCAAAAGAATCTACGTGAAAGTAGTATTCAAGAAAAATCCCGTGTGGTCAGTAACATCTGCAAAACAATTTAAAAGAAAATCCCGTGCGGTCGGAAACAAAATTAATTAGAAATTTTTAATTTCGTAATTTAAAACCAAATTTAAAATAAACTCCGTGTATCAAGAAACTTATACAAATACACCATGGAAGTTCAACAACTGTCGGAAACCCACCTAAATCAATTACTGGTTCAAGAACTTTTAAGTTTTTGTATGGAGAAAAGAAGGGCCAGACTGCATCTAAATGCCTCGACCCACAGCAAATGGATGATTCTGCTCCAGTGGAGGAAATCAATCCAAAAATGCAAAAGGTTAAGACCACACCTAATTGCCTTAAACCAAAGCATCAACAACAGAAGAAGGAGACCGCATTACCAAAATGCCTCATTTCAAAAGTTGTTAGTGACACAGTGGACAATGATGTAACACATCTCGATCCCATGTCCGTTGACAACGATAATGTCAACTTCGCGGTCAACAATGAGTTACGCGATTGTAACGAGTATAGATTCGAGCATCTAAATGTAGAGGAAATTGAATGTTTTAAGAAGGTTCTATACGAATTTAGAGACATTCAGTACAAGGAAGGCGAAAATTTGACCTTCACAAGTACAATTAAACATGTCATCCAGACTCAACATGAGGATCCAGTATATTGGATTGCTGTATTCCTGTAGTGTATGGAGTTCCAGTATTGGCTTCTCTGTTAATGTTGTAGGTTGGCAATCAGTTATGGGGCCACAAAGAGACGGCGGTCCATGGGTTATCTTATTGTGTCGAACACACACGTCACACAGTAATAAATAAATCCCCGCCATGGAACCGACTGCGACTTTCGGAAACAACACAGCCAATACGAATTTTTTTAATTAGATGTAATCCGCGTAGATGACCTGACAGACGCACATCAATATGTAGATTAATCTGGGCCAATGAAGAAATCTATGCGCAGAAGTCTATGTCGTGGAGACAATAACAGCAGTAATGTCGGTCGAGTATATAGAAGTTGAAGATCGCATTGAAATATTTACGGACAAATTATCTGTTTCAAATTTCGGTCTCAAAGTATTTGATCAGCATACGTTTTCTATTCCGATATGGCTCTTCTTTTGTTTTCTGAGTGCCATGTTACCCAGCTTTAAGCCTTCGAAGCTTTGCGTAGATCCAATAATGGACCAATATATAAATTATAATTAATTTGCCACAACGATAACTCGAGCCAGCCGTCAATAAAGGCGAGTTGTGCTTTATGGAGAAGTATATTCGATTTTTCTTCTGTGAACCACGTATTGCCAGGTATGTTAACATCATCTTAAACTACCAATTGGTCCCCATCGTTCAGCTTATTTAGGACGCATCGGATAGCGGACAAATGATTTAGATATTCTGGCAATTCAGAAGACGGCAGAATATAAGAGCACATTATAAAAACAGAACATTGAAAAATGCCAGTTTCACGCAAATTACTAAATATAAATATTAAAGCACAACAATCCAATCTAGACAGGTTATCGAGGCAGAACGACGTATTTGAGGTAGGTAAAAAGGTCGATATAAATAGTTAGAAGAAACAAGCTAACTGCTTATACTCAGAAAAACGCATAGGAGCTGACCTGGGTACGGCTGTCCTCATTGGAGGGATAGATAGTTGCGACAAACACGACTCTTAATCTACGCCTGAGTCTGTCTAGTCTGTCTAACTAACTTGCTGACTATGTTCTGGGGTGGATTTTCGACTTTCGATTATAAATTCCTCATTGATATACAGATTTTGAATAGAAATAACGAGAACTTGCTATATACATACAATTTAACTCAAATATCTCTCGCTTTTACACACATATTTACAACGCGTCTCTTAGTCGGACGCAAGCTTTTGGAGGCATCATATAGAATAATGTTTATGGTGACAGTTTAACTTCGGTTGTCGATACGAACAGTTGTGCTTCTCATGTCTTCTCCCAAGTAAAAAACTATTTAATCACCTAAAGTAAGATTTAATCGCGAACCAATCGAAGCAAAAAGCTTGATCCACGGTCACCTGCTATAAACATGCTCGACCAAACAAAAGGTCACTGAAGTGAAGAAGATTACAAAATTCTCCTTGGGTAATTTCACTGAAACTGGCCTTATTATTCTCACGCATTCCTTGCTCCACCTTCTCCACCCTATATAACGCTACCAATGGGCTGCTATACCTGCTTGCGCTATACCATGTCTTAAGTGCAGCCGTAACTAACATATCGATTTAGAAAAGGATAAAACTTGCGAGGAAATGCCAAGCTGCATCAACTGCCGAGAGCAAATACCCCAACGCAGGTTGAAATTAAAATGCCCTGTATTTAAAACATACCAAGAAATCCAAGCCATAAAACCCTCAAAAAAGTGGACAATCGCAAAGCCTGGGCTATATACAAAACCAGACATCAACACGATGGATCACTCTACCCTTCAGTGGCACAATCCGTCCGAAGCCATTAAGAACCCGTGACAATGCTACCTAAGCCGGTAGCTGCACCTTACTCGGAGCAACCGACAACAAGCAAGCGAAAACTGACAAAATATGAATATGCGATGTCTGCAAGCTCCCTTACTTCGGAACAAATCACTACGGCTAAGTCTACCTCTAAAACTACAATTTATCCCAAAAATGTATCCAAAAGAGAAAACAGAAAACTTAAAATTAGTAATGAAAACTCAAAAAATAGAATTATAACTAGATCTAAGTTTATGACTATATTAATCAGAGATTTAATTAACAACTATACAACAATTGAAGCAAGTAATATTAACAAAATTATTCTGCAGAGTGCCTACAAAAGCATTCCCCAAGCTCAGCCACCTAAAAACCCATACAACGTTCACTGGTGGAACACGAAACTACAATTATTGAAAAAGAGTAAAAACGAGGACTGTGGAAAATTAAACAGTGCCATTAACAATGATAACCTCACCAATTTTAAACGTATTAACGCGCAGTACAGAAGGGAAATTAGGAAAAGCAAAAAAGAGAGTATAGACAAACTTACATCCTGCATCTCCCGACACGAAATGTGAAAGAATATGGAATAAGATACGACGACTTTGACGTCAAACCCGGTCAAGGAAAGTCATCTCTGGATTCCTACCGACCCATATCACTCAATCCCTGTACATCCAAAATACTAGATAAGATAATGGCTATAGGACTATGGTGGTTTGTCACAACAAACACAACTCAACGATCCACACAACATTACATGATCTACACAACGGCATACCACAAGGATCACCGCCATCAGTAATCTTGTTCCTGATAGCATTCAACGAAGTAGCGGACATAATTGAAAATCATAAAATGCCTAAATTTACAACATACGCAGACGATTTTAACATAATAATTGACCTAAAAATAGGCAAACAAATAACGTCGAACTTAGACTTCTTGTTTGCAGAGATTAGCAACTGGTGCTGCAAATCTGGGGCTACTTTATATTTAAGGAAGTGTAACCACTTACACATTTGTAGTTTATACGAAATAAAAAATATAAAAGAAGTAAAGCTTCTAGATCTGGGGCTACTTTATCCTTAAGGAACACTTGCACACTTGTAGTTTATACGAAATAATAAATATAAAATTGGAACTCAAATATTAAAGGTCTCAAGTACTCGCTGTCTAAATCATTAAATGTCATTAAATGTTTATGAAACTATAAGTATAATTGTAACCCATACACTTTAGTCCAAAGTGTAAAAAGTCTTTGTATATCTAAATTAGAATATGCGCTACCAATATACGGCAAGGCCCCGAAAGCAAAGCGCAAGAAAGCCGCTGGTGGTAGGCTGCCTAAGGGGAATGCCCCGCAACCTTCGGCAAGTGATCAACAGGACTCCAAAGCTGATCAGTTTACGATCGCAGCAAACCCTCAAATGTTGCTTAGATCGGCAGCTAAAAAAGATTCTGTGCAATCCGATCAATCGGTTGTGGAGGGAGACCAGTCTGGGATTGCTACAGATTCCGTTTTGTCCGCACTGGTTTCTCAACCGGTGATTCCACCCGTCCCGAATTGTTTACCACCACAAAGGAATATTGAGTCCGGACTACCGGCACAAGTTGGCACTTCAGAAATACAACCTGCAGTGCCAAAACCCCTCTCGGTGGTTCCTCTAAAGAAACAAATTTTTGTTTCTCGGCTTTCCCCTGATCAAACATCATCTGATGTACTGTCTTATATACAAGACAAAACAAAAGCCGACAACATAAAAGTGGAAAAATTTAACTTTTCTTATGCTAGGGACATCTCATCTTTCAAGATAACTGTCCCAAATGAGCTATTCTCAACCATATGTTCTGGTGATTTTTGGCCGGAAAGTATGATTGTGAAAGAGTTTGAAGCTAAGATTAACAAGTGGAACTGACCTGTAATTTTCCACAGTGCAAAACGACAACATGCATTTTGGGCTGTGCCCAACACCACAGACAACCGCATAATTTATGCAAAATGCGTATGGGAATGCGTGTGTGTGCGTGGGCGTAACATTGTGAGTGTACGTGTGAGTGTCGCAAGTTTTAGTTGCTTTCTGGCATTGAAATTGAGCCGAGCTTTTTGGGCCTGTCTTTCAATTTGACATAAAACCTTTGCCGTATCCTTTTTGGGCTCACTTTATGCAAAGTGCTCATCCCTTCCCCTCCTCTGCTTCTTTCCCTCCTTTTCCGGTCTCCCTTTTCTGGGCGTATTTCACGCCCTTTTGCCGCCACACATCATAATAAACGTAAGAAAATGTATTTTCCCATATATGTACATACGTGTATATATTGCCCTTGAAGAATATCTCCCGCAAATGAGCCTCGCAAATTTTCTTTTCCTTTTGCGCAGCTCTTTTATGAGCAGCCAACCGTATGTAAAAACAAGAGAGAACGCTATAGTCGAGTTCCCCGACTATCTGATACCCGTTACTCAGCTATTCGAAGTGCGAAGGAGAGTCTTCAGCATATACAGTTTTTGGCGGTTTTGTGGGCGTTAGAGTGGGCGTGGCAAAAAGTTTTTTGGCAAATCGATAGAAATTTACAAGACTAACACAAAAATGAAAAAATATCAAAACATTTTTCAAAAGTGTGGGCGTGGCAGCTTTGGGCGGTTTGTGGGCGTTAGAGTGGGCGTGGCAAAAAGTTTTTTGGCAAATCGTTAGAAATTTACAAGACTAATAAAAAAATGAAAAAATATCGAAACATTTTTCAAAAGTGTGGACGTGGCAGTTTTAGGCGGTTTGTGGGCGTTAGAGTGGGCGTGGCAACATGAATCGACAAACTTGCGCTGCGTCTATGTCCCTGGAGTCTGTATGCTTAATCTCAACTTTCTAGCTTTTGTAGTTCTGAGATTCACTTCATACGGACAGACGGACAGACGGACAGACGGACGACGACATGCAGATCGACCGGCTACTGATTGATCAAAATATATACTTTATAAGTCGAAACACTTCTTTGCTTTACATACTTTTCAACGAATCTAGTATACCCTTTTACTCTACGAGTAACGGGTATAAAAATGGAAAAAAAGGGCCCGTGGGAATTAAACTTCCCACAAGTGGCCATATCACTGCCCCATCCTCCCCTACTACTTCTACTTCTTTATCTTCAAAAAACTAAAATCTAGTCTCACTATCTGTTATCAAAATGTAAGAGGCTAGCTAACTAATTTGTATTCTAATAGCCTTTCCTTTGCATCCCATATTATTGTGTTTACAGAGACTTGGTTAAAACCGGAGAAACTTAACTCTGAAGTTTTACACAGTCCCATCCCTCCAGGCGGGGAGGTGGAGTCCTAATTGCTGTTAGATCTACCCTCACGTCAGAGGAGGTACTTTTTGATGAGTTCCGTAACTTAGAATTCTTATGCGTAAAGCTGTCATTTTCTGATAGCTATGTTTATATTACGTGCTCGTACATTCCGCCGTCTTCTGAATTTCCTGAATATATTAACCATTTGTCCGCTATCCAATCCGTTTCAAACAGACTGTCCGATAGGGACCAACTAGTTGTTCTAGGTGACTTTAATATACCAGGCACTAAGTGGTCCACAGAAGAACAGTCGAATATTCTCCTGCCTATATCACAGCATGACTTTATTGACGGCTTGCTTGACATATCGTTGTCGCAAGTTAATTATATTCGAAACTCTCTTGGTCGTTTATTGGATCTATATTTTGTTACAAGTCCTGAAAGTGTGTTTCTGATGGGAGTAGCACCTCTTAGTCAACCAGAAGATCCATACCATCCAACTTTCGAGGTGACAATCGACACAGGTACCGTAATAAAAGAGAGGCCAGATAAGTCATTGTTTTCGTAAGGCAAACTTTCGGAGGCTAAATCTTTTTATATCTGGCTTTAATTGGTCCGATCTATATTCTATTCTATATAATCGGCCATTATGGCCGATGATATTTTTTTTTTTAGACTGCAATTAAATCATTTTTCAACTCTTGTGTTCCGATGTACTATCCGTCTACCTCTAACAAACCTCCTTGGTTTAATAAAGAGTTGACACATCTAAGAAATGTTGAGTCCACCCTTTATATAAAAATTTAAAAATACCGGTTCTCAGTCTATATTTTCTAAATATGTAAGTGCTCGGTTAAATTTTACCGTGCTTAACGCTCAGTGTTATAAGAATTATTTAAACCGTTGTAAGTTCCAGTTCGCACAGGATCCCAAACAGTTTTATAATTTCGTTAACACTAAGCGCAAAACAACCAGTTACCCTTCCTCGCTATTTTTTGAAAATACTTCGGTAACATCGGATCAGGCAATAGCCGATCTATTTGCCAAGTTTTTTCAAACCACATATTCTATGTTTCCTCATTCCGAACGGCCTTACTCTTACGCGGTATCAAAGTCAAATTTAATATTCTTTCCCACTTTAAAAACGAAAGCTCAGTGCTTTATGATCTTCAGCGAGTTAAGCCTGTCTATTCGCCAGGTCCCAACGGAATTCCTGGCTGTGTGCTTAGATTCTGTGCGGAAGCCTTGTGCAAACCTCTACTAAAACTGTTTAACTTATCTCTGGAATCTACACAGTTCCCCCAAATATAGAAGGAGTCCTTTGTGATCCCTCTCCATAAAAAAGGTAGCAAATCGGAAGCAAGCAATTACAGAGGAATCTCCAAATTGTCTGCTATCCCTAAGCTTTTTGAAAACGTTATCACTCCTCATTTGCAGCACCTTTGTAGGTCAATTATATCACCATGTCAGCATGGGTTCATGAAACGCAGATCAACAACTACTAACCTTCTGGAGCTAACCTCCTTCGTAGTACAAGGCTTCAAAAATAATCTTCAAACAGATGTCATTTATACGGATTTTAGTAAAGCATTCGACTCTGTTAATCATTCACTTTTAATAAAAAAACATGATTTATTAGGTTTCCCTGTTGATCTCTTAAATTGGATTCTAAGTTATCTGAATGGCAGGACGCAACGGGTCCTCTTTAAAAATTCTCTTTCTTGTATTCTCCGAGTCACATCAGGCGTCCCGCAAGGGAGCCACCTAGGTCCGCTGCTTTTTACCTTATTTATTAACGACCTTCCCTTAATAATAAATCATTCGCGTGTACTAATGTACGCTGATGATGTAAAATTATGCTTGCAATATAAGGACATTTCAAACCTGGTGCCGTGATAACGTATTAAACTTAAATGGCTCTACTGTAAAGTTAGACCTTTTGTCGTGCCAACTCAATGCACGCAACTTACACTTTAAGTGGGTGCTCTTTGGACAGAATAACACATGTTGATGATCCTGGTGTTTTTCTGGACCCTAAACTTAAATTTTCAGACCATATTTCGTCCATTGTCAATAAGGCCAGGGGTGGGCTTGGTTTTATAAAACGGTGGTCAAAGGAATTTGATGATCCTTACAAGACCAAAACCTTATTTATTTCTCTAGTCCGTCCGATCCTCGAGTATGGATCACCTGTTTGGAGTCCACAATATGAAGTTTACTCGTACCGCATTGAATCGGTTCAAAAGAACTTCTTACTTTTTGCCTTACGGCGCCTTAATTGGGATGCAAACCTTAGATTACCTCCTTATTCAAGTAGATTAATGTTAATAAACTTACCCTCCTTAGCTAACCGTAGAACGATGCTTGGAACAGTCTTTATTTTTAACCTTATTCGTGGTGAAGTGGATAGTCCCGACTTGGTTAGTCGGCTAAACTTCACTGTTCCAAGCAGATTTACTAGAAATTACGTACCTCTAATTTTAAATCATTGTAGATCTAACTATGAGTTGCATGATCCCTACAGAGTATTATGTTCTGACTATAATAGATTCTATCCTATTATCTCTAATTCTGACTCTCTGCCGTTTTTAAAGCGATCAATACTAACGTACTTAACGAATTCTTAGATCTTACTACTATATAGTAACATATCCATAAGTCCCTAAGACTTAAGCACATGCCTACACAATACACATACAACATGTACACCCAAACACACCCTACACTACTCTGGATGTACTCAACAGATACCAGATAAGAATAAGACAGTCATATGTCCTCAAGACAAGGTTGAGTGGAAAAACCCAAACTCCTGATAAGTCACCCACTGGTAGACTAAACATCCGTTGCCTAATTTAAACATTCCTTGCTTAAGCCCTTGCACCATCGTCACGTTCCCACGTTCAAAGCTCGGACTCGCAATCCCGAAAAACAGAAGTATTAGATTGCAATAAACAAAATTATAAGAATCTAAGAGCACTTATATTCAAGAGCGAATGCACTTGAATCCAAGAGAAATGCAGAGACAATTAAAGTCAGAAACTCAAAAGCTCTCTCTCTTTATTTGATCAGATCCCTAAATTCTAAAGTCCATATTAGAAAAGCTCGACACCGAGGTTTGAACGTAAATCAAATCAGAGTAATTATCAGAGTTCAGTTTGAGGCCTAATTATAATCGGTCGGTGTTCTTCTCAAGAAATAATATTGTAATCATTCAGTAAAATAAAATTATATTTTTTTTACATATGAGTATTGCGATTATTTAACTGGCGCAGCCGGTAGGATCTGTTAAATAAAGAGTACTTTTAGTACGGTACTGATCCATTGAAGGATAAGCTATACAACTAGCTATCCAGGATCGGCGAATTAAAAACAGTGATTCTAAAATTATTTTGAGATCCGCAAAAGAATCTACGTAAAAGTAGTATTCAAGAAAAATCCCGTGTGGTCAGTAACATCTGCAAAACAATTTAAAAGAAAATCCCGTGCGGTCGGAAACAAAATTAATTAGAAATTTTTAATTTCGTAATTTAAAACCAAATTTAAAATAAACTCCGTGTATCAAGAAACTTATACAAATACACCATGGAAGTTCAACAACTGTCGGAAACCCACCTAAATCAATTACTGGTTCAAGAACTTTTAAGTTTTTGTATGGAGAAAAGAAGGGCGAGACTGCATCTAAATGCCTCGACCCACAGCAAATGGATGATTCTGCTCCAGTGGAGGAAATCAATCCAAAAATGCAAAAGGTTAAGACCACACCTAATTGCCTTAAACCAAAGCATCAACAACAGAAGAAGGAGACCGCATTACCAAAATGCCTCATTTCAAAAGTTGTTAGTGACACAGTGGACAATGATGTAACACATCTCGATCCCATGTCCGTTGGCAACGATAATGTCAACTTCGCGGTCAACAATGAGTTACGCGATTGTAACGAGTATAGATTCGAGCATCTAAATGTAGAGGAAATTGAATGTTTTAAGAAGGTTCTATACGAATTTAGAGACATTCAGTACAAGGAAGGCGAAAATTTGACCTTCACAAGTACAATTAAACATGTCATCCAGACTCAACATGAAGATCCAGTATACCGTAAGTACCATATAAGTACCCCCAAAGTGTTGACTAAGAAGTCAACAAACAAATCAAAGAAAATATAGAACAAGGGATCGTTCGCAAATCGAAGTCCCCTTATTGTTCTCTTATTTGGGTGGTCCCCAAGAAGGCAGACGCCTCTGGGAAACAACAATTTAGGTTGGTAGTGGATTACAGGAATCTCAACGAGATAACTGTTAATGACAAATTTCCCATTCCTCGAATGGATGAGATATTGGATAAATTGGGTAGATGCCAATATTTTACGACCATTGATCTTGCTAAGGGTTTACACCAAATCCAGATGGATGAAAATTCTATTGCAAAAACTGCTTTTTCAACTAAGAATGGGCACTGTGAGTATACACGTATGCCTTTTCACCTAAAAAATGCTCCAGATACTTTTCAGAGATGTATGAATAATCTTTTGGAAAATTTGATCTACAAAGATTGTTTAGTCTATTTGGACGATATTATTATTTACTCCACTTCATTGGAGGAACATATTTTATCTCTAAAGAATGTATTTGAGAAATAGAGAGACTCCAACTTGGAGTTGCAGCTAGAGAAATGTGAATTTATGAAAAAAGAAACAGAATTCCTGGGACATATAGTCACAACAAATGGCATTAAACCAAACCCAAACAAAACTAATGCAATCCAAAATGTTCTGTTACCTAAGACACCTAAACAGATAAAATCATTTTTGGGATTATGTGGGTTCTATCGCAAGTACATTCCTAACTTTGCCAAGATAGTTAAACCCATGACCCTCAAACTAAAGAAAGGTGCTGTAATAGATATCAAATGTAAAGACCACATCGAATCATTCGAAAGACTAAAGGTTTTGATAACTTCAGATCCGATATTAACCTACCCTGATTTTTCAAAGCCCTTATCTCTAAACACCTGACGCAAGTAATGTAGCTATTGGTGCAGTGCTATCACAGAACCGTAAGCCCGTTTGTTATGCCAGCAGAACGCTGAACGAACACGAAATCAACTATGCTACTATTGAAAAAGAATTGTTAGCTACAGTTTGGTCGACAAAATATTTCAGGTCATATCTATTCGGCAGGCCATTTGAAATAATGACTGATCACAAGCCTTTGGTATGGCTCAATAATATCAAAGAGCCGAACATGAAATTACAAAGGGGGAAAATCAAACTTAATGAATTCGATTATAAAATAAAATATCTTCCAGGCAAAGAAAACTATGTCGCGGATGCTCTTTCCCGCACAAAGATAGAAGAAGTCATGGTTGGCGAAGTCGCAAACAGCGCAGACGCAACTATACATAGTGCTAATGAAGATAATTTAAATTATGGTATATATCTATAACGGAGAGACCAATCAATTTCTTCTCTAGACAAATAGAGATAGAAAAAGGCGACAGTGACACAACAAGAGTAAGCCACTTCTTTCAAAAACTAAAGATTAAAATAATCTATAAAGAAATGACACTTGAACTCGCCAAAACTCTCATTAAGGAATATGTGCGCACCAAGAAAAGCGCAATTTACTTCCCTAATGATGAGGATTTTCTGATCTTCCAGAGGGCATTTACCGAAATCATAAGCCCAAACAATTTCACAAAACTATTGAGATGTACCATGAAGCTAATTGATATATTAACTTATGCGGAATTTAAGGATTTAATCTTAAAGAAACATAAGGAAGTTTTACATCCAGGTATAGAAAAAACCATTAATTGGTTTAAAGAAAAATACTATTACCCGGATAGTCAAAAGCTAATTCAAAATATTATCAATGAATGTGAAATCTGCAATCTGGCAAAAACAGAACAGAAAATATTTAACACAAGGGAAAAATACGTGATCGATTTTTATCTCACGGGAAACCAGATCTTCCTACCTTGTATTGATATTTATTCGAAATTTGCCTCACTAGTTGAAGTAAAAAGTAGAGATTGGCTAGAAGCGAAAAGAGCCATTACTAAAATATTCAATGATATGGGAAAGCCTCAGGAAATTAAAGCGGACAAAGATTCAGCGTTTATGTGCATAGCTTTGCAAAACTGGATACGATCCGAAAGCGTACAAATTTCTGTAACAACCAGCAAATATGGTGTATCTGATATAGAAAGATTTCACAAGACCGTAAATGAAAAGCTGAGAATCATCGGTAGTGAACAATGGATTGAAGATAGGTATACGAGACTCGAAACAATCTTATACGTCTATAATCATAAAACTAAACATAAAAGTACCAAACGATCTCCGGCTGACATTTTTTTATATGCAGGCAGCCCAGACTTTAATGTACAACAAAACAAAATCGATAAGATCGATTATCTCAATAAGAATAGGCATGTTTTTGAAGTTGATATAAAATATAGACAGGCTCCACTCGTAAAGAGCAAAATCACCAATCCATTTAAAAAAACAGGAATAATTGAATAAGTGGAAAGTAAACATTTTGAGGAAACAAACCGCGGCAGGAAAATCGTTCATTATAAATCTAAATTCAAGAAACAAAAAAAGATTAAAAAGAGCAAATACGATAATTCCAGACCAAGTACACAACATATTTCTAATAATGCTCAGTTGCATGTTACCACTCATCACCATGGTCAAATGCAGCAATATCGAGGTAAACCCAATAAGTGCGAAGAATGGATATCTTATATTCCAAACCGGAACGATGGAAATTCCAACCAGCTACGAATACCACTATTTGAGTATAAACATAACAAAGACAATGCTTATGTTTGAAAATCTAGTAACCGAAGCAAACGACTATCCCAATGTACTTCAGATACCATATTTAGTAGATAAACTAAAAATAAATGGATTAAGAATTATTAGCCGAAACAAAAGAGGTTTTTTGAACGTAGTAGGGAACATATTTGGTACATTAGACGAAGACGACAGGGACGAGCTAGAGGAAAAAATTAATAACATGTCAGAAGACTCCGTGAAAACCCATGATCTAAACATGATTCTCGATGTAATCAACAGCGGTATAGACATAATTAACAAGCTCAAGGTGGAGAAAGAACAGAACCAACAAATTGCGATACTGATATTTAACCTACAGCAGTTTACAGAATACATAGAAGATATCGAGTTAGGTATGCAATTAACCAGATTAGGAATCTTTAACCCAAAATTACTAAAACACGATTATTTGAAACACGTAAATTTGGAGAAAATGCTAAAGATAACAACATCAACTTGGCTCAAGACAGACACGAACAAAATTTTGATTATATCCCACGTTCCTAGCGAGGTCACTAAAGTTCCGATATTTCAAATAGTTCCGTACCCAGATGAACATAATTATATTCTAACCCGGCAAATATTTGATAAATTTTATATATTCAATAACCAAGTATTACATAAAGATACAGATAAATTAATATTCGACAAATGTATTGTTGGACTTATCAAACAAGGGCAAAATCAGAGCAAATACATTAAAACTCATTGAAATTTCCAAATAAATTATATAGAACCAAATATACTTTTAACATGGAATATTCCTGAAACAGTTGTCAATCAAGAATGTACAAACAACAAAATATTAAAATCAGGAAACAACATCATTAAAATTAACAAGAGAGAACGCTATAGTCGAGTTCCCCGACTATCTGATACCCGTTACTCAGATGGTGAAAGTGCGCAGGAGAGCCTTCAACACTGACAGTTTTTGGCGGTTTGTGGGCGTTAGAGTGGGCGTGGCAAAAAGTTTTTTGGCAAATCGATAGAAATTTACAAGACAAATACAAAAATTAAAAAATATCAAAACCTTTTTCAAAAGTGTGGGCGTGTCAGTTTTAGGCTGTATGTGGGCGTTAGAGTGGGCGTGGCAACATGAATCGACAAACTTGCGCTGCGTCTATGTCTTTGGAGTTTGTATGCTTATTTTCAACTTTCTAGCTTTTATAGTTCCTGAGATCTCGACGTTCATACGGACGGACAGACAGACGGACAGACGGACAGACAGACGGACAGACAAACGGACAGACAGACAGACGGACGGACAGACGGACATGGCCAAATCGACTCGGCTATTGATCCTGATCAAGAATATATATACTTTATGTGGTCGGAAACGCTTCTTTCTGCCTGTTACATACTTTTCAACGAATCTACTATACCCTTTTACTCTACGAGTAACGGGTATAAAAATTGTACCATGCAAATAGATGAAATCCTAATTTCTAATAATCTAGCAGATTTTACACAAACGATTTATATCACCAACAATGTTACACGTTTAGAACCAATAGATCACTTACAAACAAGAGAAATGATAAAATTCCATGTAAAACATTACAGCTTTTTCCAAATTATATGCATTACAACTTTTGTCATCATGATAATTAGTTTGACTCTGTATTTGGCATATAAGTTTAAAAATATACCTAAGAAAATTATTGTTAAATATTGTAAACAAAAAGAAGAACATCCGCACCTTGAAACTAATGTCAAGGAAATAATTCAACCAGAAAACAATATTACGATATACCCAAATTTAACGACCTGAGGACAGGCCAAATTCAATGATTGGGGGAGTGACATATCCATACCTACGACTTAAGCACATGCCTACACAATACACATACAACATGTACACACCCTACACTACTCTGGATGTACTCAACAGATACCAGATAAGAATAAGACTGTCATATGATCCTCAAGACAAGGTTGAGTGGAAAAACCCAAACTCCTGATAAGTCACCCACTGGTAGACTAAACATCCGTTGCCTAATTTAAACATTCCTTGCTTAAGCCCTTGCACCATCGTCACGTTCCCACGTTCAAAGCTCGGACTCGCATTCCCGAAAAAGAGAAGTATTAGATTGCAATAACAAAATTATAAGAATCTAAGAGCACTTATATTCAAGAGCGAATGCACTTGAATCCAAGAGAAATGCAGAGACAATTAAAGTCAGAAACTCAAAACTCTCTCTCTTTATTTGATCAGATCCCTAAATTCTAAAGTCCATATTAGAAAAGCTCGACACCGAGGTTTGAACGTAAATCAAATCAGAGTAACTATCAGAGTTTAGTTTGAGGCCTGATTATAATCGGTCGGTGTTCTTCTTCTTTCTGCAATAACTGATTCAGTTTTATATTCAATTTGATTGCTAAAGTATTTTTGTATAATATATTCTTTTAATGGAAGAGTATTATTTTCTCCAATTAAACACAAATCGTTTTTATCTTCATTGTCATAACATTCTAGTTTTTCCTTTTTTCCATTATATTCCAGAATACCCTTTTCTACACCTATTTTTGCTCCAATTTTCCTTAATAGATTGTACCCAATTAATAACTCAGATTCTAAACCTTCTATTTCATAAAATATATGTTTCGTTTCAAATATTGTTAGTATATGGTAATATTTTATAATTGAGTATCCATGAACTGTTGATACTCTCTTGTAAATTGGTAATTCTTTTTTATTTTTATAAATTCCTTTTTTGATATAGCAAGAAGAGGCTCCTGTGTCAATTAATATTTTTAGTTGTTTTTTTGTATTTCTGTCTATTCTTGTTATATGAGGCATTCCTCTGTAGGACCTTGATTTAAAAAAGATCCTCATCAATGTTTTTTATTCTCATACCTTTCTGGGCTGGTTGACTTACTGTCCCAGTTGCTTCCCTTTTTAATGGGATTTGTGGTTCAATTTTTTGTGCTTGGTTATGATTATAATTATATCTTTGTGCAAAATTATTATAATTCTGTCTGTTATTATTATACCCCCTGTTGTAATTATTACTCGGACGATAGTAATTATTATTCGGACGATTTTGATACTTTATGAAACTTTCGACTTCCATTGGTTCTGGTGGGGGTTGTACCTTAGAATTGTTATTTGAATTCCAATTATTATTTTGCCCAAAGTTCCCGTTTTGCGGCCAATTATTATTCAGGTTGTTACTCCAATTATTATTCATTCTGTTATTATTATTATTATTATTATTATTATTATTATTATAATTAATATTATTGGGCTCGAAAGTTGTTAGACTCTAGTTCTTGACACTTTGCCAAAGCATTTGGCAAGTCTGGTGGGTTTAGAGAAAATAGTGTTTCTGAGATTGAACCGTTCAATCCAGAAATAAAAATTCTAAGAGCGTTGCTCCTAATTGTTTTATTCGTTTCTTTGGTTATTTTGCTGTCTTTTCCATATGTCATTATGGTTTTATTTATCAGTAATGTCATTTTCTTGTTTACCTCGTTGTAGAATTCTGTAATGGCCATACGTCCCTGCCTAAGGATGCTTAATTCTGATTCGAGAATATGGATTGGTCTTTTATCGTTATAAATAAAATCCAATCTGGAAAGAATTGCTTGGAAATCTGGAAAGATTATTGGGTTATTTCTCCTGTGAACTTTGGTAAAGATTTAACAACCTCTAGGGTAGTTTCACATTTTATAGTTGGGTCGATTGTTTGGATTTTATAATCTTTCACTACATTTTTGCTAGCGATTATCTGCCCTTCTATCCCTTCAATTTTTCTGGTCACTTCACTCAATTGTACACTTATTAATCGGTTAATTAATTCTATTGTCAGATTGCTGGCGTTGGATATCCCGCCCGCAGAGAGGATTGGTACTGAACCTCCGGTTGCCATTGTTAAATTTAAATCTTCAAAACTTTTTATTAAATTTTCCAGATTGTTTTCTTATATTTATAGAAAATAGATTTTAAATTTTTTTACACTTTATAGTATTTTGTATATCCTGATCTTGTTTTATTAAATTGTTTAAAGACTTAATATTATTTTATTCTGCTCACGATACTTTCCGTTCTATTCTTCCTTCAGTTTAGTTGTCCTGATTATTTTCTGTTGGGGTCTTCCTTCAAAAATTTTTTGTATTCAGCTGTGGCGGGGGATGGCTCTCTGCTCTTCCTTCCTTCTTGGTGTTGATTTTTTATTATATTTTTTGGAATATTTTGGTTATAGTTTTTGGTTTGGTTTCTTAATTGGATTATTGCATTAATTAATTTCCAAAGTTTTTCCACGATCACTGTCACAGTAGTTAGATGTCGTTGGATTAATGAGGATGTTTTAATTTTTCCTCTAAAAATATGGGTTGTTGGCGGCGCGAGTTCCGTTTTATATTTAACTTATTATCGTAAATATTTATTTAGAACTTTTAAATGACACCGCCCCACGTTGGGCGCCAATTCAAATTGTTGTTAAAAAATTATTTAAAAAAATTTTTTTTATATTTTTATAAATTTATTGGTGATAAACTTTTTCACTTAAACAATTCTACAAGACACTATTATCTGATTTTATCTTCGATCGTTCTCGATCCGATCCCGAAACAGACTGCCTCTTAGATTCTAAATCGTGATCCAATCAACCTCGGCCAGAAGCTTTTCTTTGGAAACTTTTTGAACTTTCAATTATGTTTAGAATAAAAGCTTGATGCTGAAATTATTTCTCTGCATTGTGAAATTCAATTATGCTGACCGATGCAGTTTGATGCGCAATAAGTTGACCATGGTTTGGTCTCCAAGCGGAAGCTGTGTTTTTTTTGGAGTTTGATGGTTTATCTTAGCGGGTAGCTAAGCGCTGGCAAAGGCAATGACAAAAACAAAGACAAAGGAAATGCCGCCTAGATTGAAATTTAAAATTTGTTTATAAACTGGGATAGAGTGCTATGTTTACGGGTTGGATAACTTGCATTCTATAAATAGTTGAACACAAATTTCTTGAAAAATCCGGTCAATCCCAAAACAGCTTGTACAGCTCTGACGTTCTTCGGCACCGAAAATTTGCTAGCTGCTCCCGTCTTCTCTTGCCCAGGCCACAAATTTCCGTTTTCGATGTTATGGCCCAAGAAGGAAATCTTTGTCTGCAAGAAGTGACATTTTCGCCACTTGATCTTCAAACCAAACGCTCCTGCTTTTTTGAAAACTAGTGCCATCTTTTCCAAAAAGTGCTCTGCTCCATATATAAGTCCAGAGCATCCTTGTTCATTAGCTCCTGAAACATGTGGTTCACATAGCGAATAAAAACAGCCGGCGAGTTTCGAAATCCAAACGGAGTTCTGTTGAATTCGTAGAGTCCTGATTTGGTGATAAATGCAGTATATTTCTTGCTCTCTTCTTCTATAGCAACGTGAACAAATCCATCACGGTGAAATACTTCGTTTT
Organism: Drosophila teissieri; assembly: GCF_016746235.2. Classification (NCBI taxonomy): domain Eukaryota; kingdom Metazoa; phylum Arthropoda; class Insecta; order Diptera; family Drosophilidae; genus Drosophila; species Drosophila teissieri. The sequence continues at coordinate 625,381 of NW_025224993.1, forward strand.
TTGCAGTTTTTCTAGAACGTCGTCGATTATCGGGACGGGACACCATCGAGTTCAGCTTCCAAAAATCAACGCATATGCGACGTGTGCCATCCTTTTTGTTTACAAGAACCAGGCGACTAGCAAAGTTTGATGTGGACGGTCGTATAATTCCAGCAGCTAACCATTCGCCAATCTGCCTTTCAACATCTTTTTCTTCGGCAATTGCGAATCGACTCGGGGGCTGACGAAATGGGATGATCTCGCCATCTGGAACAATTCGCAGCTTAACTGCGACCTCTGCAACCGAATCCGCTGCCTTATAGTTTTTGATCAGCATCGACACTTCTTTTGCGTACTGGGGAGGAACATCGATTTCATCATTTGTATTAATATTATAAATACTCATATGATTTGGTTTGCACAACTTGAATACCAGCAGCTGATCCAGGACAATTCTTAGACATGTGTCCCTCTTTGTTGCGACTAAAGCATTTCGTGGCAGCCTTGCAATCCTTACGCAAATGATCTGCGGATCCACAGGTAAAGCAATGATTCTTTCAATCGTTGAACTCGTGCTGCATCTTCTGGTTTAGTGCCCAATTACCATCGCTTGACTGGAACGGCTTTTTTCCCTTTTCGGCTACGCGTTCAAAAACCTCATACTGCTCCTGAATCTCTCTAAAAGATTTGCAACAATAGAGAGTGTATTTAAAGTCGCTCCACATTTTTAGGCCATCCACTATATAGCGTTTTACCGAACGTGCATCTTTTTTTTTTTTTTGTTTCGCGCGAGTCCCACGGCCACACCTCCCGCCCAACCGACCGAGGGGCGCTGCCGTGTATCGTACGGCGGGAATCGCGGGAAGATAGACGCGATATAGAAGACAGTAAAGGACGAGGAAATATATGTATATAATTAAATAATCGCAATACTCATATGTAAAAAAAATATAATTTTATTTTACTGAATGATTACAATATTATTTCTTGAGAAGAACACCGACCGATTATAATTAGGCCTCAAACTGAACTCTGATAATTACTCTGATTTGATTGACGTTCAAACCTCGGTGTCGAGCTTTTCTAATATGGACTTTAGACTTTAGCGATCTGATCAAATGAAGAGAGAGAGCTTTTGAGTTTCTGACTTTAATTGTATTTGCATTTCTCTTGGATTCAAGTGCATTCGCTCTTGGATATAAGTGCTCTTAGATTCTTATAATTTTGTTTATTGCAATCTAATACTTCTGTTTTTCGGGATTGCGAGTCCGAGCTTTGAACGTGGGAACGTGACGATGGTGCAAGGGCTTAAGCAAGGAATGCTTAAATTAGGCAACGGATGTTTAGTCTACCAGTGGGTGACTTATCAGAAGTTTGGGTTTTTCCACTCAACCTTGTCTTGAGGATCATATGACAGTCTTATTCTTATCTGGTATCTGTTGAGTACATCCAGAGTAGTGTAGGGTGTGTACATGTTGTATGTGTATTGTGTAGGCATGTGCTTAAGTCTTAGGGACTTCTGGATATGTCACTCCCCCAATCATTGAATTTGGCCTGTCCTCAGGTCGTTAATTTTGGGTATATCGTAATATTGTTTTCTGGTTGAATTATTTCCTTGACATTAGTTTCAAGGTGCGGATGTTCTTCTTTTTGTTTACAATATTAAACAATAATTTTCTTATGTATATTTATACCCGTTACTCGTAGAGTAAAAGGGTATACTAGATTCGTTGAAAAGTATGTAACAGGCAGAAGGAAGCGTTTCCGACCATATAAAGTATATATATTCTTGATCAGGATCAATAGCCGAGTCGATCTGGCCATGTCCGTCTGTCCGTCCGTCTTTCCGTCTGTCCGTCTGTCTGTCCGTCTGTCTGTCCGTCCGTATGAAAGTCGAGATCTCAGGAACTACAAAAGGTAGAAAGTTGAGACTAAGCATACAGACTCCAGAGACATAGACGCAGCGCAAGTTTGTCGATTCATATTGCCACGCCCACTCTAACGCCCACAAACCACCCAAGACTGCCACGCCCACACTTTTGAAAAATGTTGTTGATATTTTTTCATTTTTGTATTAGTCTTGTAAATTTCTATCGATTTGCCAAAAAACTTTTTGCCACGCCCACTCTAACGCCCACAAACCGCCAAAAACTGTCAGTGCTGAAGACTCTCCTTCGCTATTCCACTAGCTGAGTAACGGGTATCAGATAGTCGGGGAACTCGACTATAGCGTTCTCTCTTGTTTGAAACTGTATTCCAGAGGAGCCAAAACCGAGTTACACACGGACGCATCGAAAAACGCATTTGCAGCGGTATTAATGCAATGGTCGGATTGCAGACTTTACCCAATCCAGTATTGGAGCAAGAAGACAACCGAAGTTGAGTCTCGCCAACACAGTTACATTCTCGAAGCAAAAGCCGTGTATCTAGCGGTTAAGAAATTCAGACACTGTTTGCTGGGCACACCGTTCAAATTAATAACAGTTTGCGCTGCATTCATGCAAACCCTGCAGAAGGCGGATGTGCCAAGAGCAGTAACGCAGTGGATTATTTATCTGCAGAAATTCGAGCGCGTATTAAAAATGCGCAAAGAAAAGATGAAATGATAAAAGCCATTAAGGAAATTCTCGCCAGCGGTTCTTATAAGGGATATAAGATAAAAGGTGGACTTGTATATAAGGAGGTGAAAGGCAGTGATCTTCTTGTAATTCCGAAAGCGATGGAAAAAGTGGTTATTGTTGATGCCCACAACGCAGGCGTAAGATGCATAATTTTTAACAAAAAGCTGGGCAAAAAGGAAGGACTTCTATATTGTATCGTCAAAGGTGATCAGACACTTCATACGTTGCATGTTGATCATCTAGGTCCCATGGTGCAACTGGAAAGCAATATAAATACATTGTTTCTGACAGAGGCTCCGCCTTTACGGCCAACTTGTTTGCAGAGCATATGAAGGAAACCGGTATTGACCGTGTTTGGAGTAAAACCGGAGTTCCCCGAGGAAACGGATCGAATGGGTGAACCGTACAGTTTTATCAATAATATCAAAGCTTTCATCAGAAGATCCAGGCAAGTGGTTTAAGGCAGTGTCAGTGGTGCAGCGAGCTGTAAATTCCCACGTACATGCGTCAACGAAGAAGTCACCATTTGAGCTAATGTTTGGCGTGAAAAGAAACTGGCTGCCGAATATTTGGGGCCGTATGAAATTTCAAAAGTCAAAAGAAATGGCCGTTACGATGTTCGAAAAGCAGCTGACGTAGAAGGTCCCACCAACACTACCACCAGCTGTGATCACATGAAGTTGTGGCGTTACGTGCAGGACAATGATGATGCTTGTTCATCTGGGACAGATAAGTAATCAGGAATGGCCGAATGTAAGATGGTGAAGCAGCGGAGCGTCAGCAGAAAATCAGCCGAAAGGCAGCAGAAAAGCAGCAGAATACTAGCAGAGGATTAAGCAGCTTAACATTAAGATTACAGCAGCAGCTGAAGAGTACATGACGCGCTATGACATTGGAAAAAAAAGGTTGGCAACGCGGAAGCGATATATCAGAAGGAGGAATCAGCAGAGACAAAAAAGGTGACGCCGAAGCAGAAAAAGTGAAGAAAGCAGAAATAGCCGAACAATCTTGTTACATTTCCAACAATATATTAATACTTATACTTCATAATAATAAATCGAGTTAAGCATAATAACTCAGCTCACATGTATATATGGTCTGAACTAATTATTTGCCCAATGTAAAGCTGCTAATTCGTGATTCGTTGTTGACTTATTACTTTCGCCTTTTGTAAAGGTTCTTGAAGCGTATGCCACTGGTAGCTGTTGGCCATTATGGTCTTGAGATAGTACAGCATCTGTGGTTATGCAAAATGTTTTGCTGAAATCCGGGTACTGAAGAAGTGTTGGTTTCACTAATTCCCTTTTTAGATATTCGAATGCTGGGCCGAGGGGATTTCGTTATTTTCCTTTTTGTGCACGGCCGCTGGGTGCCTCCTCTCGCCTTCCAGCCGTTTTTGCTGTTGCTTTGGTGTGGAAACACACGAACTACCTTTGACATTCAAGCAGATCGACAGAATTCTTAATTATAAAAGGCAAAACATCCAGATAGTTCGATTTTTTTCCACAATTGCACATGCGAAGTTACTAGACGTCGGTACTAACCACATTAGAGATATTTTCTCCGTATTAAGGATGCACCAACGAATTGGCACACTAGAACAAAACTTCTTAGGCACCGCATTGAAAGTGATAGCGGACGCCCCTAATGAACTCGAAATTGTTTAAAATGTCCGAATCAAAATTTATTGAATCCAATAACATGCAGGTAGTTATTAACACTGGAACTCAAAAGCAGATACACAAATAACGGTACGGTTAACGAAATCATTTAAGCAAAAAGAAAAAACATTGTTAAGCTATTTTTAATAATCAGACAACGATAATAAGATATTAGAGTTTCCGAAAGAATGTATTTTATTTATATTTTTTAAGGCGATAATTGGCATTGACGCATATGTTACGAAACCGAATGATATTAGCGACTGAATTGATTAACTATGGTGAACGCTAAGTCAAAAGTGCAAGCGCGAGAGTACACAAGATAAAAGAGACAGAAAAAGGTGAGCTTAGATGCTCTCGCAGCATTTTTGCATATTCACGTATGTATATAACAAACGATAATGCCTTGCACACCTTAGGCGTGCTAGATCAGTATTGGATCTCCAAAGTTGCCACGATTACAACACATCAATAAGATTTGCTGGCGAATGCGAGACCCGATATACGTACATTTCTGAAATCCTTAATAATTCCTTTCAGTTAGAAAATGTATATATTATTATTTACAATTTTAAAAAGACTTAATGAATAAGTAATATATAATTAAACAGCAACAGTTTAAGCTAAACCATAACTTAATATCAACTCAGTGCATAAGAAGTTTGATTGCATTTTATTCTTTATCATTTGTGCTTTTGTATGATCTAAAAGACCTTGTAGGCTTACTTTCGCTACGGGATTTGTGACATGAACAATAGTTCCGATACTATCCGAAGATCGTTCCGATACGGTCCAAAGGTCGTTCCGATACGATCCAAATATAGCTCTGTATGGATCACCTTTTGAAAACAGCTTCAACGTTAGAGTCGAGAGTCCAAATCAGAAAACATTTTATTACCAACCATTTCTTCTATTAAGCCTTAGACTTTGAAAGCAACTTTTAAAATGTGTGCACACAATAAAATATATACGAAAGTTGGTTCACACCCTACCGTAATGTAGTTTACAAAAATATAGATTGTAGCATAGTGTAAGAACAAATACATAGCAAACTTTGTTGCAAAATATAAGCAGGCAAAAATGGCAAGGTTCTCTCTATCTTAAACTCGTTAAGGACGGTACCACCGCACAATTTTACCTCCTTTGTTAGCAAAAATGTGTTTTAAAAAATGTGGAAAATTTTGCTTTTAAAGGATTAGTTGGGAACTAATTTCAGAGGCTGGAAGAAAATGTCTTTGCAGTCGCCTTGTAGTCTTTCTAATCTTATATTTATTAGAGTGATTCATGGGGTAAACCAAATTATTTTCCTAAATGGAAATATAACAAGTTTTTCAGTCACAATGCTGGACACATTCTTAGTCTGAAATCAACAATCCAAACATTTTCTTACTCGGGAAGGTTTTTTGTCGTCGATAAACTAATAAGTTTTCGAAATTAAAAAATTAAATCTGTAAAAAAGCTCCGAAAAGCAAAATTCGGGATTTTCAGAAAATAATTCGTTATAATTGCTGTCAAGAAGGGTCTAAAAATGTTTTGTTTTCAAATTCCTTAGTCTATATAAAACTAATGTTTATTCTCTTTAAAATGAATTCTATATGAAGAAAATGGGTTGAGTAGTTTTCTTGTTACTGGGTTCAGTAGTTTTTATGTTACCATTCTGTTTTTACAGTAAATACTGGTTCGCAAGTAACTTCTCGAATGCATCTCTTCCACAATTTCGATAATTAGCTTTTAAAACTGCGGCACAATAGTCTGAGGCAATATTCCTTTTGATTAATATAAAATAGATTTTTGTATGTGTCTAAATGTTAAGAGGTTTGGTATTGAAGTGCGCCTGACAATCTCAGTGACAAGTGCGGGCGATTTGTGGGACGGAACATGGTGAGATTGACTCGCCTAGTGGTCCCTATCAAGAATATTTATACTTTATAGGGTCGGAAACGTTTCTATCAAAGTAATATATAATTGTAAATGAATATACAATTAAATAATTGTTTAATTCTGATTTAGTTTTGTTTCGCTCCGATATTTATAATTCGTGGCCATAAAGTCGACAAAATAGAATGTACAGAAAAACAGTAACCATATATTCATTTGGCGATTTTTTACAGTTACGGTTAGATGATTCATGCGATTGTATTTGGAAGTAAATATCTTTTACAGAACAAATGTTGCGTCAAAATATTAAATAATTCATTCAAAGTATTTTATAGGAATTTGTGACACCTCGCACATAACTCGTTTATCAATATAGACTATCGGAATAGTCTTACTTAGTCGTTACTTTAAACAAATAGTCCGTGATTTTGAGTCAGCTGAAAAAAATACGTTAGAATGCATTTGCAGCTTATGTCAATCAACTCATTTTATGATTCACATTATAATTTTATCAACAAACTTAAGCAAGCTTTAAAATCTTTTTTAATTATGAATTTTTGAATTACAGGCTTATTTATACTATTAGCTATCGGATTTTTGGCTATTATAACAGGCACGCTGATTAAAGTTTTGGAACCATACGATTTGATATTTAAATGGGTAAGCACCTAAGACTTTAGAAGCTTTTTGAAATGCTTTTTCACATTAAGAATTATCAAATGTTCAGAAACGAGAATTCCAGCTCGGCAAATTCAAATTATTATTCACAACTTTGGTAGCATACTCCACCGCAATAAAAACTCATTTACTTTAACGTTATTTTTGCAGAAGTTAATAATGACGGAGGGAGGTGAGATCTTTAATCTGTGGGCCCAGCCTCCAGTCGATCTGTACATCAAGATATATTTATTTAACATAACCAATGCTAAGGCGTTTTTAGCGGGTCGCGAGCAGCTTAAAGTCGAACAAGTTGGTCCCTATGTATACAAGTAAGTTAGCCATAAAGTAAATAACAAAATACAAATGGTTAATTGTGGCATTTAGGGAGATTATGACCCATGAGAATGTAACGTTCAATGTAAACCAAACCATGTCCAGCACTCCCAGTCATCCCTTGGTCTGGCAGGAGGAAATGTCAGGGAATCGTCGTGAGGACGATGAAGTTGTAATGCTCAATATTGCCATGCTGGTGAGTAATCTTTGTATAAGTAATATTACAATTAATAACATTGTGTAAAAAATTAAAGAATTCATTAAATTCAAAAATTAATTAAAGCCTTGTTAAATGTACATACCGTTTTTACGCTATGAAAATTACATTACAAATTAATTTTAACATGACCTTCAATTTTGACATATCTGTTTTTCGGCAATATCGGACACCTTCAGACTTACAAAGAAGATTGAAGTTTTGACAATCGAATTATCTCTAGATCCGAATAATCTAGCTTGGATTACCAACTGCCGATCTCCTCAGAAACTCTTGTGGCATGCATTTATTATAAAAGTGCCGATAATAAGCTCTGCTCTACAAATAAATTACATATAAATTACATATCATTGTAATTGGTGTTGGAATTAATTTGTGCAATATCAAACATGTCCAAGTTTGTGCCTGAAAAATCGTTTCGGGGAGTGTTACTCTTTTATTTTAACTTTGCTCATTGAGGACCTGTGTAAAACACTTTTGGAGTTGTCCAGATCATTCCTATGGCTTTTGATGCGTTTTCTGACCGTCGAAAAGTCGACTCCGAGTGAAGTGGACAACTTCAGAAGTGTTTGGCGCGGGTCTTCATCGAGCAACGTTCGTAAATGTTTCACCAACCGCAGACAACATTTATATAATTTTAAAAATTACATTTTAACACGGCAATCTTGAAGTCGGACAGATTGGAAAACAGTCGGACGTGGACAGATTGAATGAATGCTCAAAATAAAATTGTAATAATATTTTCTTTAATCCTAGTCCTTTTATGTGTAAAGTGGGTGTGGGTGTAGATTTAAATCATACTTGCACTATGCTTAAATAGTTTTATTGATTTATCTGTTACATAGATGGTTAGGTAAGAGATTTACATTGTATATAATTTATTGGTTAATTGGCTAGAAGAAAAAATGTTTAGGCGTGCAGTTGAGTTTGATAATAAGGTAGGATTCCACCAGTTCGGTGGTTATCGCAGTAGTTCGCAACTTTGCACGCCTTGTTTCAGAGCTTAATAAGGAGGTTATTCAAGAAATAAATAAAACATTGTTTTAAGCTGCTTCGACGCTGCAAATCCTAAATACCTAAGTACCCTACATACCCTATATACCCTACATAATAAAAAAAACCCAACATACTCTATATACCCTACATAATAAAAAAACCCAACATACCCTACATACCCTACCTATCCTACATACCGAACATATTTGTTCGTACATATACATACATATCTTAATTCGCAAGTAATTAAATTGAAGTCATATATAAATCAGATATTGTGTGTTTTGCTTTTCCCCAAAAAACATTCTTACAATGCTCTTGTATTAAACAATACAGGGACAAAACAATAAACTTGGGTTGAAAGTTAATTATATTCGAAATCTGTGGCACGTTTACTAGACCTGGGCCTTGTAGCTAGTTATACCCGTTACTCGTAGAGTAAAAGGGTATACTAGATTCGTTGAAATGTATGTAACAGGCAGACGGAAGCGTTTCCGACCATAAAGTATATTCTTGGTCAGGATCAATAGCCGAGTCGATATGGCCATGTCCGTCTGTCCGTCCATATGAACGTCGAGATCTCAGGAACTACAAAGACTAGAATGTTGAGATTAAGCATACAGACTCCAGAGACATAGACGCAGCACAAGTTTGTCTATTCATGTTGCCACGCCCACTTTAACTCCCACAAACCGCCCAAAACTGCCACGCCCACACTTTTGAAAAATGTTTTTATATTTTTTTATTTTCGTATTAGTCTTCTAAATTTCTATCGATTTGCCAAAAAACATTTTGCCACGCCCACAAACCGCCAAAAACTGCCACGCCCACACTTTTGAAAATGTTGTTGATATTTTTTCATTTTTGTATTAGTTTTGTAAGTTTCTATCGATTTACCAAAAAACATTTTGCCACGCCCCCTCTAACGTCCACAAAACGCCAAAAACTGTCAGTGTTGAAGACTCTCCTGCGCACTTCCACTACCTGACTAAAGGTTAGCAGATAGTCAGGGAACTCGACTATAACGATCTCTCTTGTTATACCCGTTACTCGTAGAGTAAAAGGGTATACTAGATTCCTTGAAATGTATGTAACAGGGAGAAGGAAGCGTTTCCGCCCATATAAAGTATATATATTCTTGATTAGGATCAATAGCCGAGTCGATCTGGCCATGTCCGTCTGTCCGTCCGTATGAACGTCGAGTTCTCAGGAACTATAAAAGCTAGAAAGTTGAGATTCAGCATGCAAACTCCAGAGACATAGAAGCAGCGCAATTTTGTCTATTAATGTTGCCACGCCTACAAACCGGGTATGAGATAGTCGGGGAACTAGTCGAGCGTTCTCTCTTGGTTTACCCGTTACTCGTAGGAAAAAAAAACAAAACGTATACAAAAGCAAAATAACTTTATATCGGACATTAATTGTTTAAATTTCTTCTCTCCTCAGATTATGTCGAATGCTAAAAATATTTTTTATAAGACAATTAAACATTTTTGTTCACTGTTGTTGTTTATGGCCACTATGCCACTCGTTATAATTAATAAGAACTCACGACCACGTTTTGCTCTTGTTTATTTCGAGATGCAGATATAAGCCTAAGGCATAAGCTTAAAAAACTAGTTTAGATAACGCGACAGCTATAGCGAGGAAAGAAAGAAGAACGAAAGGAGAAGATCGGTGCAGGTGCAGTAGTACACCTATGCGCACATTACTAGGTGCTGGCGTCTTGCTTCGAATAAAGTACCCCCGTTGAAAGGGGTTCGAACATTATCGGAATCGATAGTTTGGCTACGGCTTGCAGCTCCATCTTTTCCAGAAGTTTTGTTGCATGGCAGCGAGTGCCATCTGCTGAGGCGGCTTTCGCGAAGATGAGTGATGTCAGGCTCAGAAAATTTTGTGTAGCTAGAACCCTCTAGGAAATGTGCCGGCGTCAGCACCTCAAGACTTTCAGCATTTTCTGAAATTGGACAGATTGGACGAAGTTAAGGATGGCAGAAATCCCATACGCAAGAGTTCTTAATTCATCATAATATATGTATCCGACTTCTTTAATGCTCCTTACATGACAGAACTTTCGTATATCAGTAGATAAAAATTAACTAACTTACCTTACCGTCCTTAGCCAACCACAGAACGATGCTTGGAACAGTCTTTATTTCTAATCGTATTCGTGGTGCATTTCATTATCCCGACTTGGTCGGGATCCTAGTCCTAGCAGATTTACTACACATTATAGAGTCTTATAGGGGTTAATGCGGGGGCAAGGTAAGGTTCTCCCATAGGTAAGGTTCTCCCTTCGTATGGCCGAATAGGTCAACCGTGAGAGAGAGTAGATCTTTTGAGAGGCCGTTTAGGTCAACCGCAAGAGTGAGAAAGAACCCTAATACGTGGCCTTTCGGGTCGACCGTGAGAGAGAGATTTCTTGGGAGGCCGTTAAGGTCATCCGCAAGAGTGAGAGCGAATAACTTGGGGACCGCGAAGGTAAACCGCGCAAGGGAAAGAATCACTTGGGGGTCGCGAGGGTAAGCCGCGCAAGAGAAAGAATCACTTGGGTGCCAGGGAGGTCATCCGCAAGCGGAAGAGAGCCCTAACTCGGGGACCGCGAAGGTCAGCCACGCAAGATAAAGAATCACTTGGGGACTGCGAAGGTCATCCGCAAGCGCAAGATAACCCTATCTCTGGGACCGCGAAGGTCAGCCGCAGAAGAGAGACAGAGAGACATGGGATCCGTGCGGGTCAGCTACAACCCGATTTATTAGACCTAGATCTGTTGATTAGGTTCTTCACAAATGTGACTCTGCTGCTAACTACTGGAGCTCGCGTGGACCAGTTTGGCCCTTCGCTCTAGCAGGCTGGCTCGCGAGTTACAATCCTGAGGCCGATGGAGGAAAGCTTTCAAAAAACAACTGAGTAGTTTGGGGTATGAAATGAGAATGTTCTCTTTATTACATAAGTTGTATGTTTTTGGCAAATGTTTCTTCGTCAGAGTTTGTCTTCGATCTTCGTTGAATTTCCTCGGCTCTGAGGACGATATTTTGAATTTAACAATTTTTAGAATTGGGTATCTTAATTTTAAACATGTGTTTATAAACGTTACATCTAGTTCATAGTAACATTTTGTTTACTTATTATCTATCCTATATTATTATTTGTTTATAAAATATAAAATAACCGTTTTGGGATAATGTTTAGTTTACTGGCTAATGGCTATCGACTACTTTGTTTACATAATCATAATCATTGTTTACATAATTGTAGTTTATCCTACTTTATAATGAATAAGTGTTATTTCTGACTTCCCTAAGTTCGTTAAAGAAAAATTTTTGTGCCTTTTCAGATTTTTTTTTTATCGTACATTTCTTTCGTTAATGTGGGCTTTTATGTGACTTAGTTCGATAATAATATATTTATTGAATAGTGCTTGTCTATCTTAAGTTTCTTCCACAGTTTTATTAACTGTTTTTCAAATTTTTTGTTTATGTATCTTTTGACCTTTAGTTGTTAAGAAAGTGACGCCTTTGTCTTTATCTACTTTGTGTAGTAAAAATCTCAGTATTATCTCGTTTCTACGGTTTTCTTTTCTAAATATTTTATCATTAGGTTCGATTTGGTCTGGTTTCTCTCTGTCCTTGTTTAATTTAGCCAATCCTCTTTCTGTGGTCGCGCTTAAATGTTCCTGTACTTTTGGGTATATGTCTTTTCTAAATTAGTTTAATTTCTTAAGGTAATCGTGGTGATTGTCGAATGTTATTGTTTTGTTGAATATGAGAGTTCTTCCGTGGAAGAGCTCGAAAGGGGTATAGGAAGTGCTGGAGTGTATTGCATTGTTATTCGTCGCTACTGCTTCTGCGAGTATTTGGATATGATCGCGTTCTAGGCGTGCTTCCTTTCATTTGTTCATGATTATCCTGTATAGTTCGGTTTGCATCAATGGTCAATGGTCTATGGTCTATGTCTATCGTATTTTAGGGTTAGGCAGGTATCACAATTTTTTATCATTTTTGTGATAATGTCTTTTAAATGCGGAAAATAAATGGTTATATGTTTCATCTATCCCCCTATGATTGGTGTTAAAGTGGTACGTACGAATTTCGTTTTCCTGGTCATGAGGATTCGTAATTTCGGTTAGCCATATATTGCAGCGAAAAATTTTGTATAAGTTATTTTCAAAGAAATAGTTATTACAGGACTACTCTATTATTTTTAAAATGTCGTCTAGTGCAAATAATGCGAATGTTTTATTCGGTTTCAGAATTGTTTGAAGGGTATTTGTACCGGAGTCGAAAGTATGTACGGGTTCTGTGATTATGTGTCTTACTTTGTGGATAAATGGTGTTTCTTTCTGTCTTAAAGTTGTTGATCCGGTACGAAATATTATTTGGCAATTGAAGTGATAGATTTCCATCGAAGTAGTAATTATAGATTCTGGCCTTTCAGATTTTCTAGCCAGATTAATTGCTTATGGTCTGTGACTATTTTGAATCTATGCCCGAAGAGGTATGGTCTGAAATGACCTACAGACTAAATGATAGCTAGCCTTTTTTTCTCTATCGTAGAATAGCGGATTTCCGTGTCCGATAGTAACCTGCTAGCGAAAGATATGGGTCTGTCATTAGTGTCTTGGCCTTGTGACAACACCGAGCCTATCGCATAATTACTTGCGTCTGTGGTCAGCGTGAACGGATTATTGAAATCAGGGTATATGAGTATGGGATCATTACAAAGAAGATTTCGAATGCTTGTTTAAATTCATCGTCTATTATTATAGATTTCTTTCCTTTTAACTGTCTCGTTATGGGTTTAGTTATTTTCGGGAAGTCCTTTAATACCCTAATAGTCCTAAAAATGATTTAATTTCCCTGGTTGTCTTTGGGCAGGGGAATTCCTTGATGGTTTGAATCTTAAGTGGGTTTGGTTTGACTCCTTCCTGGGTTATGTCCCAGGAAGTCGATTTCCTTGCTTAAAAAGCTACACTTGCTTCGTTAGATTTTTAGATTTGCGCTTTGGAGTTTTGTGGAATCAGATTTAATATCTGCTATATGTTTTTGGAGTGAGTGTGAGAATACTATTATATCGTCGAGTTAGACGAAACAGACGTTACCGACTAAGTCACCTAAAACGTTGTCCATAACGCGTTGTTACGTACATCCTTTTCGTGAGATCGTAAGACTTTGAAGATTCACAATCAGAATCTAAAGCAGGGGAAGGGGTACTATCATCGCCTTGACTCAGATGGATTGCGACAAAGAAAATGCAAGTCGACAATAAACGAGTCTCTAATGACCAGGTCAGCGACCGCAATAGATTGCAGTAAGAAAAGAAAACAGTAAGAATAAGAAAACGGGCACAATTCACCAAACGGGTATTGACTCCCAAAATAGGGGAAAGTTAGAAATATGATGCCTAGGTGGGCGCACTTGGCATAGAAGACCAATAGATCAGAAAAAGCTCTATGCCGATATAAAAAGACCGTGGCCCACAGATAAAAGAGTCAGTACCCGTCCGTACGGCAATACCCGGGCGATTATCCGTCAGTCTATAGCCGGGAAGGCTCAAGGTGAACATCCAAAAGTGAATATCCTGGAAGACTTAAACTTGAACCAGCAACACTCGGGATAACTTCAGTCGAGGGAAAAATGTCGAGTAGCAAGGACGCTATCAACCCTTAATAACAGGACCTACTTTGGAAGAATTCAGGACTAACAAGGAACACACTTTGAAGAAAGACCATAGATCCACAAAACTCTCAGGAAGGGCGGCAAGGAGTCCAAAGCCTCCGACAACACAGCAAATGTGATCAACACCGTGGAGGTTGTCGACCACAAGCAGGAAATAGTAGGTGTGCAGCATACCCTGGAATCCATCGCTGCTTTATTGATCTTCCTGGCTCTATTAAAGCTAGTGAAAATGTACAAGAGATCCGTAAAGCGGAGGAGGGACCATCACCATACACTGGACAGAATTGCATCCGGTATCCCACAAAGTGCATAATTTAAAATACTAACGGCAAAACAATTAAATAAAGGACAAGTGAACCGGTGCATTGTCGTTAATGTGAATATCAGCGAAAACAAGCAACAGCGTGGACTTTCCTAACAAGTGCTTGCTCCAAGTAATCTTACAGCCGAATAGCAGCCAAAGTGTGCCACAAAAGAAAAAAAAAAAACTCATTCATTCATTTATATATATATTTACTTCACTTAGTGTATTTTTTTATTTTTGTTGTGTATATCTTATTATTGTTCGGTTACAATTAATTGGTGCACGAAGGTATATGTATGTATAACTCCATCACTATCTATATATAGCAACACCCAGGATCCAACGCGTCGAGATCTCATCACTCCGGATTAAAATAGGGTAAGTTTGACGGAACCCTGTTCCCGAGTTTTCTCTATATATTATTTTTAAACCATTAGTAAATATAAGTATATTTTTGTAACAATGGTAACCGAAGGGTGTCAGTTTTAAAGAAAAATATTTAATTGTTAGCCTCTTCCAGGCAATGTATTTCATTAATAGAAATTAAATATTTTGTGTTCGATATTGTCTTAAATAAAAATTACTTTTCAGCGGCGAGTATCCGCCTTGTTTTTGTTATGCAAAAAGGTGAACATTTCCAGAAGTGGTGCTGGCGCGAGAATAGGATTAAGTCAAAAACGATGACATAACGTTTGACGGACAACCTCAACAAGAGGGGATCGTATTGCGCGGCCCGCGACGATCCATCAGGCATGCGGACGCATGAATCGTTTTACGATCAAGCAACAGCTTGTGGGGCAGTAAGGACTGCTGACTGACGAACGGTACGAACTTTTTCAGGCACTACTAATATTTATTCTCGTTATGTTTGAGAGGTAAAGGCCTTACCAAGATCCCACTACCCAAATCGACGAGCTTACGCTGGCATCATGGTGCCTGAACATCGGATGCCCCTCCCTCGGCCTGAGTCCTTACCCAGGACACAGGCATGAATACACCGATGTAACAGCGTTGGAACGTGGCAGGGGCGTTCTTGAGACCGAAGGGCATTCAGGTGAACTCGTAATGCACATTTTCGACGGTGAGTGCCGTCTTGCTCGAGTCGCGTGGGTTAATTTGATTTTGGTGAAATCCACTTGCTAAGTCTATTGTTGTGAAATACATGGTCTTTCCTATGATGTCTAGTATATCCGCAATGTTCGAGATAGGGTATATTTCATTTAATTTCCGAAAATCGTTAACCACGCGCCACTTTTTTTCGCCTATGATGTCGCTTTTCTTAGATACGACCCAGACGGGGGGACTCCAGGGGGAATAGCTGTTTTTTATGATGTTTTGTTCGAGCATTTTTGAAATTTGCTTTCGAACTTCGTCTTTATGTACAAATGGCTAACGGTAAGATTTTGTGTAAATCGGTATATTATCTGTTGTTGGTATTGAGCTTTTGACGGCGTTAGAGAACGTTAGTTGGTTGTTTTCGTTGTAGAAAAGTCTTTTGAATGACTTGCATAGTTTGAGTATGTGTTGTTTTTCCTCGCTGTTGAGGTGTTCTGTCTGAATGTTTAATTGTTGGTCGTCCGGTCGTTTTGTATCTGTTGCCGCGGACATGCAGTTTAAGTATTGGTGGGTTCGTGGAGAGAACTCTTCTGCCTGTAACGGTTCCTCGAGGTAAAGTGTTTGTATCTGGTCTGAGTTATGGCAGACTTCGAAATAGGCGGATCCTGCGTTTGCGGTGTATAAACCACCTGTTATGGATATTTGATTATCCAAATTCGTGGTTTCATATATAAAGTCTCCCTGCATGAAGATTACTGGGAGCGGAAGTAGCATTTTGGTATTTAGTGGCAGGTTATGTAATGTGTCTACAGGGTTTGCCCTTGTGAGGATTGGGATGGCGGTTTCTGGTGTTTCTAGTATGGATTCGGCAAAGTTTATTTTTGTATTTAGGTTAGATAAGATATCCATGCCTAGGAGACCATTGAAGTGTGGGTGGAAATTAAATAATAAGAACTTAAAATTGGGCATTTTTTGGAATTTGGAGTTTGAATGTACTGAGAACAGTGTGGATATTGATATCTGAGATTAGTTTTTTGATGTGATTTTCATTAATAAGTGCTGGATTTATGAAAGAGTAAGTAGATCCAGTGTCTATTAGGAATTTGAGAGGGTTTGACACCATGGAGTTTGGTGATAAGAAAACAAATGGCAAGGAGGATCTGTAGGTCTTCTTGCTTATGTAGCCGCCTGGCTTCCCGAGGCTTCTGGTAGAAAATTTGCATCATCGTTGATGTTACATAGGAGAGCGCTTGGATTATGGTTGTTCCTGTTTTGGTGACTTAGGGTCTGATCTGGTTGGTCGTTATTGTGGAAGGGGTTCCTACCCAGAGCTTCTCTATCCTGTCGACTATTACCATCGTTATAGGAATTATGTTGACGTGTGAAGCGTCTATTATTATTGTTGTTAAAATTTTGTTGTCCTTGTATAAAGCGGCTATTATTGTCACTGTTGGTGTTATCATATCGTGGTACATGACGAGCGTTGTTGCCATTATTATAGTTGTATATATTATAGTAGTCGTGGTATGTAGCGACTGTTGTAGTCACGATTAGTTGGTTATCCTTTCGCGTATGGGTGATTCCTGTATAATGGGCTGTCGCGTCGTCGGTTTTCTTGGTGTTTGTTTAGGCTTCTAGTAAAGCTTAATTCAATCTGTCTGTATTCGTATGCTTTCTCGATTGCCTCTGGCCTTTGATTCCTAATGGCTGACCTAAGTGGGTCCTTTAATCCAACTAAGAATGTATTTAGGCAGAATCCGTCGTATTGGTCACGATTGGCCGCGAGAGAGAGTCTCTAGGGTCTGCTTCTCTGGCGAGTGACATTAATTCGCTTCTTATTTTTGCGGCTGAGTAATACAATTTTCCCATACTGAGTCCGTCCGGAAGATTGTGTAGCTCTCTAACAAGCATTTCTTCTGTTTTCTTGCTAGAGTATAGTCGCTTGAGGTTTGCTTTGATGTCATCCCAACTAAGGAGTACATCGCAGACATTCAGCGCTTCGTCTGCCCTGCTTTTAATTTTGTCACGGATAGTTCCAAGTAAGTACTGTCCGCATGTTGCTTGGTCCACTGCTAACAAAAGGAGCTGATCTACTCTGTTTATAAATCTATCAAGATTGTCAGGTGGGCCTTCGAAGGTTGGTAGTTGATGTGCAATGGTTAGTAGTTGTTATAGATTCTGGTTTGTCTTTATTGATGAATTGCTAACGGTGGGACTTAGTGGCCCTGATGCGTTACCGGAATCCATAGCGTGGGATTATGGTTTTGGGATTGAACCGACTGGTCTTTCTCTTTTGTTTCTGTCGCCTCCCTTATCTCAGATAGACTAGATCCACTCCCTAATCTGCGCCTAACTGTGTTACTTGTGTTGCTTTTTTTTCCTAACATTTACGTGTATTGGAAAGAAATCTGTATTTTTGTTTGCAAAAAATAGCGAATAATTATAAAATAAAATAGTAATAATATGTGAGGTATAGATAGGTATATTAATAATATGTATGTGTTTTTCTTTTCTTTTTTTTTTATATAGGGATATTAATGTAGTAATATATTGTATTAAATTTTGTGATACTATGTATATGTATCTATGTTTGAATGCGTATTATAATAAATAAAAAATAAAAGAAAACCTGTATGTATGTGTCCGTTACGCAGATTCCTCTTTTTCTTGTTTCCCGGTGTTTAGTCTTAATTGTATGTCATTCGTGTAGTGCTGCTGTGCTTCCTTCCCCCTTAGAATTTTTTTTTGTTTTCGACTTTAACTGTAATGCATGCATTAAATAAGTATTCAATAGAGTGTATTTTAGAGGTTAGTGAACAAATGACAACAATTATATTTCTTTAATTAATTTTATTGCTTTTTTTTTTGAAGTGGTTCTATTCTCGCAGTGCGTGGTGTGCAAAAAGAATTTATCAGTGTACAAGCGAACGCGGCGTCAAGCATAATATTTGTCCAGGTTTTATTTATTTATTCATTTAGTTTTTTTTTTGTATGTATTTATTTGTAAAAGAAATTTGCGTTCATGTAAATTGATACATAAAACGATCCCGGTGCCTTAACAGCGATTGTTGTACACATATTTGGTGGTTAATCACACAACTTACATTTATTTTTTCAAACCACTGTGCGGACCAGCGAGTTCTGGTCACAACGAAGTCTAACATTCGACTGATCTAGCTCTTTACCACTGAGAACGGTTGTTCTCTCGCGGAATTTCCTCGCCGTCTCCTGGAATCGGTCCATCCTGTGCTCTGTAACGGGACGGTTTGTGTCTATGTTAGTATGGGAGTTTTGACAGCTGTTCAGTGTTGGACTGTGTTTAGCGTGTAGTGTTAGTATTTTGTGTTGTGGGTAGAATCGATATATTATTAGTTTTTAGTGTTAGGTTATGTTCTCGGTTGTGAATATGATCGGTTCAGTATGTTGTGTATTTGACCCTAGATGAGGTGTTGTGTCCCCAACGTACAAGCGTTTCGTTTTCTTCGTGTTTGACCGTGATGATTATCGGTGATGTGAATTTTACTACCTTCCACGGGCCGTCGCACTTTGGTCCCAGCTTTTGCTCCTTCGCCACATCTTCCATCTGCACCGTTGCCTCCTTCCGGATTCCCTGCAACCGATTCCATCTGGCCTCTACCGTTTCTTCTTTCAGCGTCGAGCCAATTGTTATCTTGTCGAATATCTTACTTGGTATCCTTTACTCTCGCCCGAATATCAACTGTGCCGGGATAAACCTTGTGGATTCGGATGTGCTAGCATCAGTTTGGGCTCGTTCCATTTCGTTTGTTCTTCTCCACTTAATTGTGGTTTTCTAGGAGTATCTGTCCGTTTTCCTCCTTTGTCACAGCTTCCAAAGTTGTGGATCCTTTTTGTTTCCGCCCATCTTATATAGTCTTTCCCCGTCTATCCGATACTCCTGCTCGCCGGTTTTGTTCTTTATTCGTCGTCCTTCTTTCGATGGTGCCGCGTCGCTCTCTACGTCGCGTACCCGTCCCGGCTTGAATGAAGCTTAGAATGTTATGGGGGCCGGGTGTATCGTCCGTGAGTCAGGCTAGCGCTCTTCCCCAAACCACCTGTGCCGACCACTGACTCCACCGTCCCTTCTGTGTATGCCAGGCACTCGTGGCCTCTGCCAACGGACCAACTGCTGGCTCGAACGGGGCTTAGGATGTTATGGGGGCAGGATGTATTCCGACCAAAGACTCCACCGTCCCTTTATGACCACGCCAGGTCCTTGTGATCGCTTGTCCTTTACTTGTAGATATCGTCCTTGGATGCCCGCTTCGACACTCACTTGTCATTCTTGTTACGGGTATCGCTCCGCGTACTTTTACTGACACTGTATGGCTTTCCGCGTACTTTCACTGACTGACTGTCGATCACCGCGTAACTTCACTGGTTTACTGTCGATCGCCGCGCACTTTCACTGTCTGACTGTGTCCACACCTTCTGAATCTGTTCCGACTGTCCGGCCGCACGCCCGTGTCCTGACTGCGCGATTTGCGTCAATACTCTGCGCTTGAACGTATGACCTGCGCGTGTTTTACTGACTGTCCCGAGCTGCGCCTGCGCTGTTCCTTTATAGGCCGCGGGGATCCCGCTATTTCCCTTTTTGCACACGGCTCGCTCGGGTGCAAGGTCCAACTCGAGTCCCGTTAGTTCACAGGCGCGTTCTCTTTGTGCCCGACCAAAGTCCGCACCGTTACCGTTCGACCTCTGTGCCCTTGGTCGGTTCGAGTCCAAGGTCCAGCGCGGTACCTTTAGTTCACGGTCTCTCCGCTTTGCCGGGGTCCAAGGTCCATTATTTACCGATTGACCTGGTCGCCCTTGGCGGTTGAGATTAAGCATACAGACACGCCCACACTTTTGAAAAATGTGTTGATATTTTTTAATTTTTTTATTAGTCTTGTAAACTTTCCTCGATTTGCAAAAAATTTGTTTGGCCACTCTAAAGCCCACAAATCGCCCAAGGCTGCCACGCCCAGACTTTTGTAAAATGTTTTGATATTTTTTCTTTTTTTTTTTTGTTAGTAATGTAAATTTCTATCGATCTGCAGAAAAACTGCTGCTTCGGGTTTCGCGGGTAATACCGCCGCAAACTCTGTCCACGATTTCTGTTTCCATTTCCATGTTTCTTATATCCATTTTCCCCTCTTTTTCTCCCTCCATTTTGGAGATCTACTCGTTCGTTTGCGTTACTAGGATTTCCGGTGCTGTATTTGCTGCCGGGCTCCTGTCCCTTCAGTGTCTTGCTGCTAACTGTGCGAGTTGCTGCTTTACTGCCTCTGTATTTATGATCCTTCCTTTTTGCAAACGCAGCCAACAATCGTCTAAGTTCGTCATTTCTTCCTGAAGTATCTAATCCGAACGAACCACTGTCTCAAAAATAAAATTGCCTATTCCAATAACACAAGCCATCTAATTGAAGCTGATTTGCGAATCGGGATGTTATAAGGTGCAGTTCAGATCAAGAGTTGAGCAGAGTATGGAAAGGAACAAAGATTTCTGAACGGTTCTTCTCCAATACGGTGGCAGTGGCTAGGAGCACAGCAACATTACTAATGTCTGAGACTTATGGCAAGAAGGGCGGACCTACGCAAATCAGATGTTATTTTACTTCCCATCTGATTGCCTGGCGCATAGTTTGGCATGGCGAACTCCATATTCTCCAGCGTTCTGCATCGTGGATTCCCACGTTGTAACTGAATTTTTGAAGACTGGGTCCTTTAAATGCACCTCCCAATTTGGCTTACTCGCCGGATCCAGCTTCTGAAAAAGGACTTAGACGATGATGCATCCAGGGATTGCCAGGGATATTTCTTGTGAGCGAATGGTTTCCAGTGCAGTTCTATGTTTGTGAGGTCAGGATGGCTATCTATTATCGTCGTAAGCATAAAATAAAAATCTAGCCAATTAGCATAGCCTCTAGCGAATTTTGGAAGCTAAAGAGAGGGCAGCGACGTTGCCCTATGCCAGAGTAAACGCTGCCGTTGGCTGCAATCACACAGAGAAATGTTGTCAGCAAATGATAAGTGGGTATGCATTTGGATGACGCGCTTAGAAATCTCCCGTCGAACTAAGGATTTAAGTGTCACGAGAATGGCATCAAATTTCTCAATTAAATTATTTTCCATTTCGTCAAAATCAAGTTCTTGGAGCTCGTTGAGCATTTTTGCTGAAGCACATCGAGCAGCTCCAAACTCACATGGAGAACGGACTCGTAAAATAAAATAATACAGAGCTTGATAAGAAATCCACTAAACGTTCCTCTCTATTATAAATTGCAGTCGCCCTCTTTGCTTCAGCGGTGAAGTTTCTAGAATTTTCAGCAGCTATGGGAAAATCGGCAAAAACAGGAAGTATAAATTCGATTCAAGCGCAAATGAGAATTAGCGGCAGCTTCCTTTAATTGGCTATGTACGCCCAAAATATAACTTCTTATGTATATGCACTTTCGCGTAACCAACGGAATTACCTTCTATTCTTTACTGCCTTTAATCTTGTTCAGTATTAAACAGTTCTGTTTGAGTTGCACTATGTATTGCTTATGCACGGGGTCACCATATGTTGAGCTAGTAAGTTTTTTTACCGAGCTTTAAAATTAACAATTAAAGCTAGAACCCCAAAATTTCAAGCTCGGACCCAAACATCCTCAGCATCCTCAGCATATAGATTTATTGATTGGCACCAGTCTCAACGAACTGCTGTGCGTCGTCAAGTCGTCTCAAGCTTCTGTCGGCATTGCCGCTACTTCAAAGGACTCGTTTAGGCTAAGATTGCAGTCGCTTTAATTTTGTTTTTCAGGGTTTTTTTTTTTTTATTGTATCTTCTCTTAACTAAGAGACTAAGAATAAATAATCTTATGCTATATTAATTTACAATCCATAAATAATTGTGGATGTGTTAATTTGCCTTAAGAAGTTTTTCGCTGGCCTGGCTGGTCGTTTCGGTGCAAATCATCTCTCTACAGCCACCTAATGTTGTGCTAGTTGCGCAGTTGCTTTTCTGGAGATCTGGAGCGGCTGAGTATTGTAGTATCGTCAGCAAACGTAGATGTTGTTGGCCTATAATTGGTGGCAATATCTGACGTATACAAGATGTAAAGGACAAGACGAAAAACACTGCCCTGGGGGACTCCAGCATTAATGTCGCAGTCGTGTGACTCACTTGTGTTGCATCTAACTCCAAAAATTGTTTTGTAAAGATAGGACTCAGGCAGCATGTGGTATCTTTCATAAGTTTTTCAAGCCAGACTCGATCAAATGCTTGTGCGGCATCCAGAAAGATTGCCGAGCACTATCAAAGACATGTCAGAAGACTCAATGGTCTATATTACGTTTTGTCTTTATCGGGTTTGGGATTCATTACTATAACGAATCCCTCCACCTTTGGGGAAAGTATTCAACTTTAGAAATGGCGTGTTTGCAAATAGTTTGCAACCAATCAGTATTGTACATCACTTATCATTTTAGGAGCTATCAGCGATCCTTGCGATTTCCCGTGTTATATTTCTTTGATCACCTTGATTATTTCGCTTGACCTAAATTCAATTGGATCCAAAATTGGATAGATGCCAGTTGACGACGGAAGAATGAGTTGGTAGCTCGATTTGGCTGGAATACTTTTTCTAGCTGTTTAGCACCACTGGCATTTTCTTTATTGCTACGTAGCCAGTTTTCAATAGGGTATTGCAGAGGTAGAGCATTCCATTATGGATGCTTTGTACCTGTGGGCAAAAGTTTCTCAATTTACCAAAACTGTGCAATTTCTTCCTCTAGTTTTAAGGCTTTGGTAAGTCTTCGTGAAGCTACCTTTAAGTTGTTTCTTGTGTTTGGTGATTTGTGATACTACCACTCCCTTCTTAGTCGTCGTTTATCAAAGACCAGTTGGTTCTGTTATGTTTGGATGAGGCGTGCGTTTCTGGTGGCGTTGAGGTCTTTGTACATTTAACTAGTATTGACTCAAGTATACCAGCCAATTTATCAATATCCGCATTATTTTCCCATTCTGCTTTCCCTTTGTGTCTACGCGACGATATCCCCAGTGCGTGTGCATAGCATTGTAGTCGCTGGCTGCAATAAATATCTTATCTAGTGACTTGAAGAATTCCAAGAATTTCTTCTCAGAGATTGGGAAGCGAGGTGGGCAGTAGACTGCAGTGAGAGAACCGCTGCCAGACTGCAAGCTTATTGAGGTTGACAAATATTCTTCTTGGAAATTGTTCAAGAAGTGGTGTTTAATACGAGATCTAGTTAATATACCAGTGCCTCCATGGGCCTTGCCATCCGGCTGACTTGTAAAGTTGAACTGATATCCTTGCACTTGGAAGTTATACTTGATTGTAAGGTGAGCCTCGGAGAGCAGCTTGACGTCAATGTTCGTATCATTTTAAAATTAGGCAAGTTCAGGTTTATGTTGCAAAGCGCTGTTAGCATTCTCCATAGATATTGTTAATAGGCCATTATGTTGACTTAGATGACATCGAAATATTGCGCATAAGCTCTTGCATAGTGGTTTGTACAAACGTAATTAACTCTATCATTAACTCTATCATTGCTGGACCGAAACCATTATCGCTTTTAAACCAGTTGACTGTTTCTGCAGGTTGTCCTGCACATTTATATTTGGCGTTGCTGAAGAACCTTGGTCGAGGATGTTGTATTAATGTGTGGATGATCGGGGTGGCTTAAGCTTGCGTTGAGGCGACGCGTTTGTTGAGTCGACTTTTGAGTTCTATATATACCATACAGGCAATTGGCTGTGTGTTTTACTCCACAGTTGCTGCATAGTTCGACTGAGCTATTTTCCTTGTTCTTTTGGCAGTTTACAGTACGATGCGCTTCGCTACAGACGACACAGATTGATACATACATATGTCAATATTCGTGACAGTAGTACGTCACGAGTACATTGCACAGGCAACTTGCGCTTGTGGGGCTCTTCAACAGTAATTCTCGGTACAATAGAAGCTGCAGCCTAAAAATTGGGTTCATTCATTACTCTGCATTCTAAATCTGAATAGTGGTTGCGGTGCATTGTTTCTGTTTTTAATATTGATGACCGTTTTGGTGTTAAAGCCCTTTACTTTTAATACCTCAAAAATTTCAGCAGGAGTGAAAAATGGTTTTATTCCTTTAATTACAACCTGTAGCCCCTTTTTACTTTTGAGTTGGTGGTTATAGCAATTGCCACCATATGACGCTAGTTTTAGGTGTCCCCTTTTTTGCCATAACCGGCGTATCTAACATATCTAACTTACTCCTAGAGTACAACGGTATTTTAGATTCATTGAAAAATATGTAATAGGTATAAGGAAGCGTTTCCGACCATATAAGGTATATATTCTTGATTAGGATTACCTGTCGATCTGGCCATGTCCGACTGTATGAGTTCTTCGATCTCAGGAACTACAAAAGCTAGAAAAGCTATTTAAAGCTAGAAATATGTTTTGATATTTTTACATTTTAGTATTAGTCCTGTAAATTTCTATCGATATGCAAAAAATTTTCCACGCCCTCTGCACAATCCGCCCCAAACTGCCACGCTAACACTTTTGGAAAATCTTTTGATATTTATACCCGTTTCTCGTAGAATAAAAGGGTATACTAGATTCGTTGAAAAGTATGTAACAGGCAGAAGGAAGCGTTTCCGACCATATAAAGTATATATATTCATGATCAGGATCAATAGCCGAGTCGATCTGGCCATGTCCGTCTGTCCGTCCGTCTGTCCGTCCGTCTGTCCATCTGTCCGTCCGTCTCTCCGTCTGTCCGTCCGTATGAACGTCGAGATCTCAGGAACTACAAAAGGTAGAAAGTTGAGACAATAAAAGCTAGAAAAGCTACGCATGCAGCCTAAAGTACCATAGATGCAGCACAAGTTTATTTCCAATGTAGCAACGCTCACTTTAACGCCAAAAAACGTCCAAAACTGTAAAAACTTGTAAATTTCTACTGATTTGCAAACATTTTTTTTTTGTTAGATCTCCTCTAGCACCCACAAGGTGAACAAAATTGTTACCCTCTCAGTTTTAAAATATTTGTACATTTTTGTTTATTTTGGTCTAATTTCTATCGCTAGCTTAGTAACGGGTATCTGATAGACGGGTAACTCGACAATAGAGTTCTTTCTTGTTTATTTATACAATTCAGTCTTTTTAAAATTGGGAATATCAGTATACATTTCCTAACTTAATGGAATTAATAAGATTTCAGAAATGTTTGTTTATTAATTATTTTTGGGTCCAGCAAATCTAAAATTTTTATACTTATATATATATATATTTATTTATATTTGGTATTTAATTTACCGCACCTCAGCAGTGCACCTCATTTTCGTTCGTTATCTACGTAAATATAAAGAGAAACTGCGAGATAAATCAACCAGATTTCGAATGTAAAATGGTTTGGTTTGATTTTAGTATTTTTTTAACAGAGGGTAGACGGAAACCTGGTTAAAACCAGTATTCGCAACGCAGGGAAGAGAATAGCATTTTGGCAGCGAATGACACTCTTCTTCTTTAAAGCTGTTTTCCGAGTAGAAAAATACGAAGAACCCGAGATGCGACCTATTTTGTAGCAGAACGCAGCGAAACCACGTTCTGAAAGAAGTATTTACGAAAAAAGTGCGATTTCCAGTGGAAGCTTTGGTAGCAACGGCAGCCTAGGCAACATGCAACATGGCTTATTGGCTACGATCGCGAATAGTGCAAAGCCACCGAGCAAAGGGCATTATTCCGTTTATGGTATTTACATATACGCCATCTACATTTTGTAAACTGTTCCTAAAGGAGTTATACTGCGTCGAGGAACTAGATTAAGATACATTCAAACTCTATATAATCGTTAACCCAACGTGGTAAGGCCTTCATCACAGTTACAGCGCACAATGGCGCAAAAGATGCAGATACTATTCGACAGGTAATTGAATGATTAAAATCGGTCCAGTATTTTAGAAGTTACACGTGTTTAAAGTTGATCCTTTTTTGGGTTGCAAAAGAAGCAGGTTTTTTGTATAGAAAACTCGGACTTTGCGGTCGATTTTTAGGTAAATATATAACCGACCGATAATTGTATATTCTTTGCACGTGCAGGCATACCTGTTTTACGGAAGTACTCATTTTCATATATTTTTCAACTTTGATGAAGAAAATAAAGCGATTCCCCACCGTTCCCTGGGTTTGGCGTATGAGGTGTAGTTCTTAAATATGTTCTTTATCATATTCAAAAGCGATCGGGTCCCCGTCCCACCTCGAATTTCCCAGGCAAAATATACTTTCAACTCAGCGTAAAAAACGCGCTGCTTAGTGCAAATTCTGCTACAAGCGCAGTCGCTGCGCAGTACGAAATTGTATGGCGGGCATACATTTTTTCCTGTATTGGCGGCTTGTTTTTCAATCCATGACTTTGTAATGATTTTAAATTTTTTTCTTTAAAATTTATTTATTTTTTGTTTTTAAAACATTAAATATGTACCAAAACAAAATGAAAAGTATTTGTCAAAACTGGATACAAATTGAGAAAACTGCCACAAAAACATTAATTTTCGAGTATAAAATATACTTTTTATCACACCATATAGTATGACCACTTAATCGAAAGGTATTAAAATTAAAAAAAAAAATTATGAAAATATCTCAACTGGTTCAAGAGTTATGATTTTTGTAACCCTAAAGTATCTAAGGCGCCACTGTGCAGCGACAGGATATATAAGCCTTATTTTGGTACGCGGATAAGTGCAGGATAATGAATATCTCAAATTTGAACATAAGAAGCAACAACGGATTAGAGTTGATTGATTGCCCATATAATTCTTACGTTTAAGCTAAATTTTTAAACCATAAATTTTGTTAAGTAACTACTGACATACGGCACGCTGAAGAATTAAAAAAATAAATAAAATATATTTAGAATGGATGTAGTAATTTAAGTTAGCTTTACTTTTGTCATAATAAGTCATGGTCATAATAGATCATGGACTAGCTCTATAAGTTCAGTAGTATGCCCCAAGTAATCCAATGACATGCACATGAAGTAGGGGTTGCTGAAGATGTAGGTTTTTTCAAGTGAGTTTCCTTCGTCCGTTCCTTTATACATTCTTTTTGTTTATGACCTGCCCTTAGCAATAAAACATTCACGTGTTCTAATATACGAAGGCGATGTTAAATTATGCCTGTTGTATAAGAACATTTCTTGCCATTCCGACTTATAACCCGATAAAGAGAGCTTTCAAATATGGTGTCGTGAACGTACTAAACTTAAATGGCTCCAAGTGTAAAGTTATGACCTTTTGTAAACCCGTCTTGTTTTGTACAGAATAACACGCGTTGGCGATCTTGGTGTTCTTCTGGACCTAAAACATACATTATCAGATCATATTTTGTCCATTGTCAATAAAACCTAGGGTGTGCTTGGTTTTATAAGAAGGGGGTCAAAGAAATTTGACAACCTTAGAAAAATTTTTACTAAAACCTTTTTTATTTCGCTAGTGCCTCCGATTCTTGAGTATGGATCACCTGTTTGTAGTCCGCAATATGGAGTTCACTCGGGTCGCGTTGATTCGCTTTACGCCTAAATAAATTAGTAAAATAATTCAATAATTTGCCTTACCTAGCTAACTGTAGAACGATGCTTGGACCAGTCTACATATATTTGTAATGTTATTCGTGTTGAAGCTGATAGTCCCGCGTTTCTTCACTAAACCTCTATGTTTCATTCGGATTTACTACATATTACGTACCCCGGTTGGGAGGTAGGTGTTACAGCGGGTCCTACGCGGTAAAAAAAAGGACTCCACGCTCTCACTTATGAAAATGTTTAGATATTTTTATACCCGTTACTCGTAGAGTAAAAGGGTATACTAGATTCGTTGAAAAGAATGTAACAGGGAGAAGGAAGCGTTTCCGACCATATAAAGTATATATATTCTTGATCAGGATCAATAGCCGAGTCGATCTGACCATGTCCGTCTGTCCGTCTGTCTGTCCGTCCGTATGAACGTCGAGATCTCAGGAACTATAAATGCTAGAAAGTTGAGAATAAGCATACAGACTCCAGAGACATAGACGCAGCGCAAGTTTGTCGATTCATGTTTCCACGCCCACTCTAACGCACACAAACCGCCCAAAACTGCCACGCCCACATTTTTGAAAAATGTTTTGATATTTTTCCATTTTTTATTAGTATTGTAAATTTCTATCGATCTTTTTTTTTTGTTACTTTTTCATTTTCTTATTAGTATTGTCAATTTCTATTGATCTGCAGAAAAAGTTTTTGCCACGCCCACGCTTACGCCCACAAACCGCCAAAAACTGCCACGCCCATACTTATGAAAATTTTGTGACATTTTTTCATATTTTTGTTCGTCTTGTAAATTTAACTCTATATACCAAAATTCTTTTTGCCACGCCCACTCTAACGCTCACAAACCGCCAAAAAGGTCAGTGTTGTAATTTCACTTTCACTAGATGAGTAACGGGTATCAGATAGTCGGGGAATCCGACTATAGCGTTCTATCTTGTTCAGTTTGTAATACCAATTTTTTATTTATTACTAAAATTATAAATTTCTATCGATTGGCTTTTCCCATTCTAATGATTTCAAACCGTCCAAAGCTGCCCTACCGACAAACAAACAGGGTGGATTTTGTTAGAACTTTAAAGGTAATATCGGTAATTATCATCTATTATCATATTTAATGAGATTAAGAATGACTTAATACCAATTAATGTGTACCAACACAACAACAACATTGGCCAAATATTCCATGTTCTTTATTTTTGTTGTGGGAGTATGAATGAGTAATCCTTTATTGATTAAATTATAAGCTTAAGATCAGAGTGCGTATGCTCTGCACGTGGCCGATGCTGGTGGAAGAGAGAGAGATCGTCCTCGAAAGCTATCGAAAAAGCTAACTATCGAAAAGTGCCATTCGTGGTGTTGACTGTTTGCCAATCACCGACGGACGCAGGCACGGTGTGGAAGTTCAGTGGGGTGTCCCCACATTACTCCCCCCAGAAATCAGCACTGCTGATTGCTGGAACTGCTGGACCAGGAAGCTGATCACTGGCTCTTGAAGCGAGCCGGCAGCTACACATGACGTCCACTTCGCGTTGTAGTCGATGTAGCGATGCAGCGGGTCGCTGGTTGCTGTAGGCTGCGCTATTTCGACCTTATTCGATGACGCAGATGCATCTGGTGTAGTCACTTGAGTCGATGCACGTCCTTCGTTTGCTTTATTGTCGGGCAGGACTGCTGGCTTGAGTCGATCGATGCTGCCTCTTAATCGTTTGCTTTTTACATCTACGTCGAAAAATTTGTCCTCTCGCTGCAGGACAAGATATGGACCATCGTACGGCGATTTTAACGGGGCGCGTACGGTGTCGTCTCTGATGAAGACATGAGAGGACGTCTGCAAGTGTTTGTCGACGTATGAGGTCCTTGTTTTAGCGTGGTCTGAGGTTTGAGTCGGCTGGAGCTGCGTCAGGATGTTTCGAAGGCTCTTGACAAAGTGCGAATTGCAGTCCTCCGGCTAGACTCAAAGAGATCACCAGGAAGGCGTATGGTGGTGCCATACAAAATTTCGGCGGGTGATGCGTTGATGTCTGTTTTGAATGTCGCTCGCAGTCCAAGTAAGACGATGGGATTACGGTTGTACCAGTCGACGGTATTATGACATTTCAATGCTGCCTTTAGTGTACGAAGAAAGCGCTCAATGATTCCGTTCGACTGTGGGTGGTATGGTGTGGTTCTGCTTAATATTACGCCTAGGATGCGCGAAAGCTCTTTGAAGAGGCCCGACTCGAACTCCTAATCGCGACAACATAATGTGCGATCCAGGAGTGCGCGTGCCACCTCTTCAGCCGTGATTTCAGTCAATGGTACTACTGCTGGCCATCTGCTGAACCGATCGATTATCGTCAAGCAGTAGCGGACCAATCAGGTCTATGTTGATGTGAAACGGGCATCAGGCACATCAAAATTGCTGGGGGCGGCTCTGTTATGTCGATATACCTTACATCTCTGGCACTAGACACAGGACGACGACCATGAGGCGATGTCCTTGCTGATGCTGGGCCACACAAAGCGTTCAGTGACCAGTTTGACAGTGGCACGTTTGCCGGAATGAGCCATACCATGCAGCACGTCGAATACAATTCTGCGCATCGGCGATAGAATGTATGGATAAATACGGGACAATGATACATCACAATATACGCTGATGTTGGAGTTCGGCAGCTGAAGTTTACGCAATTCCAACGAAGATTTGCCCGTCTTTATGTCTCTTGGACGCACCACTAATATGCTCGATTTTCGTGCAGAATTTGGCGATAAACGACAACTGTCTTGCTTGTCGTGGTGATGCTTTTTCGTGATCCTGTCGAAACGCATAAATTAATGGCTTGTAGTCGGTTTAAATACTGCAGTCGCGTCCCTCGATCATGAAACGATTGAACTTGACGGCTTGGAAAATCGCTAGTAGCTCCCGATCGTACGTACTGTAGCGCTTTTGTGTTTCCGTCATGCGCTTAGAGTAGCAACTCAGAGGCTGCAGTTGGTTGTCGTTGACCTGGTGAAGCGCTGCTCCGACCGCGTAATTGCTGGCGTCAACATGGAGTGTAAGGGGTGCGTTGGCTATTGGGTGCACCAACCGTGCTGCGCTGGCCAAGTCGGTTTTGCAGCGTAAAAATGCCATTTCGGCGTCCTCGGACCATACTACCATCGACTGGTCGTTCTTCTTGTTGCCCGGGATGAGCGCTTGGAGAATGCCTTGAACAACGGCAGAACACGGCGGTAATAAAAAATAATTTTGAGGTGCTGGCGGTGCTGAGCTTCACTTGCCGAAGCCACACAAATGTCGTCGATGTACACAGCCACAAAGTCGAGATCGCCAAGGATGTTTTTCATGTGCCGCTGAAACGTTTGCGATGCATTGCGGAGGCCAAATGTCATTACATTGAACTCGAAGAGTCCGAATGGTGTGATGATGGCGGTCTTCTCCCGATCTTCCGGCGCGAGCGGGATCTAATGATAGGCACTGACCAGATCGATGGTGGAGAATATGGACTTGCCAGCGAACACCTGGTTGATGTCGTGGACATGTGGGAGCGGGTATCGGTCAGGAACAGTGATCGCGTTCAACCGACGATAGTCACCACAGGGTCGCCATTCGCAGTTCTTTTTCTTCTCCATATGTAATGGCGATGCCCAGCTGCTGCTGCTCGGCTGGCATATTCCCGCTTCGAGCATTCGTGCAAATTCGTTTTTGGCGGTAGCTAGAGTCTCAGCATTCAGACGGCGGACCTTTGCGAATACGGGCTGGCCCTCTGTCGCTATGTAGTGCTGCACTCGGGTACTTTGCATGAGTTCCTCATCGAAAACAGGAGGCAGGGTCAGGTCTTTATATTGTAAAATGATGTCATGATACTCACATTCGGTGGCAACGGTCGAGATGGGTGAGTACTGGACATGACGAAGTTCACAGACTGTAGACAGTGAGGTGGCTTCATCGATGATTTTGCGTCGCTTGATGTCGATGATGAGACCGTAGCGAGAGATGAAATCGGCGCCGATGATAGCTTTTGATACATTGGCCACTATGAACGTCCAGTTGAAACGTCGTCTAATTGCTGTGCCATTGGCTGCGTATAATTGATGCGTCGACGATGGTTTTAGGTGAGGGAATGCGTTGGCGGGCAGAACTGATATGTCCGCGCCAGTGTCTATCAAATATTCTGTGTTCGAATTTCTGTCGAATATGAATAGAATATGGCTCGCGTCCACTTCGCATGCTGCCTCTTGTGAAGTGGCGGTTAGTTTCCCTCTGGCCACTTGCAAGGCGATCTGCATTTCCTCGCTTTTTGACCTAACCGATTGGGTAGAAACAAAAGCGATCGTCACGGGACTTTGATCGACTGCTGCTATTTCCACGAGAGCCGGGTCTGTTGCTTCTGGTTGGACTACGGCTCTGATGGTCTGGGCGCCTTCCGAGCTCGGCTATCATCGCTCTCAACTCCGTCAATTGCTGCTCCAATTGATCCGTGCCGGGCTGACGAGCTATGGGTTGTAATCGGAGCAGATGCGGCGACCGCGTTGATCGTGGGATGCGCGTACTCCCAGGTCCTGTCAGCCATTATCGCGATATTGTCAAGATCGCTTTGCGCCATTGCCACTACAAGTCGCAAGCCCTCGGGTAACCGCTCAAGCCACATGCCTTTCAGGGCGTCTTCTCCAATGCCGTCCCTGGCCAGTTCGCGCATGCGGCGCAGCAATAGAGACGGCTTGCTGTTTCCAAGCTCCAGCGTCCGAAACATCTGTGCAAACTGGGACTGAGTTGAAGGTATGTGTTCGGCAATAATTTTGGCCTTAATTGCTTCATACCTTCCAGTAGGCGGCGGATTTCGCAGAATGTACATAATGGTCTCCAAGTACTCTGCTGGCAGTACATTCAAAGTTTGATGGAACTTTGTTTCGTCCACCGTTATGCGGAGGGTAGGGTATCAAAACATTTTTCCAAAGTGTGGGCGTGGCAGCTTTGAGCGGTTTGTTGGCGTTAGAGTGGGCGCTGCGAAAAGTTTTTTGGCAAATCAATAGAAATGTACGAGACATACACAAAAATGAAAAAATATCAAAACATTTTTCAAAAGTGTGGGCGTGGCAGTTTTAGGCGGTTTGTGGGCGTTGGAGTGGTCATGGCAACATGAATCGACAAGCTTGCGCTGCGTCTATGTCCCTGGAGTCAGTATGCTTAATCTCTACCTTTTGTAGTTTCTGAGATCTCGACGTTCATACGGACAGACAGACGGACAGACGGACAGACGGACGGACGGACGGACGGACAGACGGACGGACAGACGGACATGGCCAGATCGACTCGGCTATTGATCCTGATCAAGAATATATATACTTTATATGGTCGGAATCGCTTCCTTCTGCCTGTTACATACGTTTCAACGAATCCCTTTTACAGCTAACGGGTATAAAAAACTTTTGTGAAATGACAAAAATATAACAATTCTTATCTTCATTATATAAAAAAAAAAATTTTTTTTTACTTTTATTTCTCTTCCTTCTATCAGAGAAAAACTCACAAATAGAACATCTCTTTTTTTTCTTTTAACGATTCTTTTCATTGAATATATAATATAAACAAGAGAGAACGCTATAGTCGAGTTCCCCGACTATCTGATACCCGTTACTCAGCTAGTGAAAGTGCGAAGGAGTCTTCAGCACTGACAGTTTTTGGCGGTTTGTGGGCGCTGGAGTGGGCGTGGCAAAAAGTTTTTTGGCAAATCGATAGAAATTTAGAAGACTAATACAAAAATGAAAAAATATCAAAACATTTTTCAAAAGTGTGGGCGTAGCAGCTTTGGGCGGTTTGTGGGCGTTAGACTGGGCGTGGCAAAAAGTTGTTTGTCAAATCGTTAGAAATTTATAAGACTAATACAAGAATGAAAAAATATCATAAC
Source organism: Drosophila teissieri (assembly GCF_016746235.2). Taxonomy (NCBI): domain Eukaryota; kingdom Metazoa; phylum Arthropoda; class Insecta; order Diptera; family Drosophilidae; genus Drosophila; species Drosophila teissieri. The sequence continues at coordinate 659,230 of NW_025224993.1, forward strand.
ATTTTTCAAAAGTGTGGGCGTGGCAGTTTTGCGCGGTTTGTGGGCGTTAGAGTGGGCGTGGCAACATGAATCGACAAACTTGCGCTGCGTCTATGTCTCAGGAGTCAGTATGCTAAATCTCAACTTTCTACCTTTTGTAGTTCCTGAGATCTCGACGTTCATACGGACAGACAGACGGACGGACAGACGGACGGACAGACGGACATGGCCAGATCGACTCGGCTATTGATCCTGATCAAGAATATATATACTTTATATGGTCGGAAACGCTTCCTTCTGCCTGTTACATACTTTTCAACGAATCTAGTATACCCTTTTACTCTACGAGTAACGGGTATAAATACCACATAATGGGATGGTTTGGCGATTCTAGCGAGGCAAAAGATAATACTGCCAACGTAGTGAATATTGTCAAAATAATAGATCACAGGGACGATATAAATTCGTTGTGAATCTTATTATTGATCATAGCAATAGTGTTAGTTTTGTAATTTTTGTAATTTTTGTTTACAATTTATATTAAGCACAATAAAATTATTAAGAGCCGTTATATGAATAAAGCAAACCATTAAGATCAAATTTAAAAAAAAAGCAATGAATAAGAATTTTTATAATTAAAAAAAATGTTGTTTAGGAAATTCCAAAACAAGAACGGAATGGAGTGAAATAGCGAAACGTATAGACGAATTTCGCTACAAGTTTGACCAATCATATAAATGCATAAATAAAGATGCAGTAATAAAGGCAGAAACGTTGAAAAACCATACAGAGATATCGCCCATGTGCGGAGCCCGAGGGGGTGTGAACGCAAATTCGCATCCGCTTTTTGATGCGAACTCGCGAATTGCGTCCGCCTGCTCCTCGATCCGATCGCGAAGAGCCAGGAAGTGGGGACTCGCTCCGACGAAGTTCGTCGCGTTGTCGCAATGCACCGTCTGCGGACATCCTCGTCGACCAATGAATCTTTGAAAAGCCAATAGAAAAGAATCAGTACTTAGATCTGAGACAATCTCTAAGTGAACCGCTTTGGACGCAAAACAAACAAATAAGGCAACGTAGGACTTATACGGGGGCCTTCCTCGAATCAACGCCACATATCGCAAATGGGCGGAGAGCACGGAGTCTATCTGCGGGTAGATTTCCCATAATTTGTGCCATTAGTCGAGGCTTGCATTTGAAGCAGCGCACACATGATCGAACTGTCTGACTGCAAAGTTCCTGAGCGTTTACGGTCCAAATACGCTGTCGTAGGATGCTTACAAGTGCTCGAGGGCCGACATGAAAATTGGAATGGTGCAAATGCCGGACGTAGCTCTGCACAAACTGCGAGCGTTTCGTCAACAGCAAGGGAAACTTGGCATCATATGATATAGGAGCGTTAGCTAGTCGCCCCCCAACTCGCAACAACGAAAAGTTGCACCAAGAGCCTGTATCCTCATGGATGAATGGGTTCAATCGCTGAAGACTTGGGCCGACCTTGGAGCCTTTACGAACCTTTTTAATTTCTCCTTGATACTCGTGCTTTTGTCTAATTTGGTAATCTTATGAAACGCTTCATTATATTCAGTCGGTGACAGAGTTTCTTCGAAAACTATACTCTTGTCTTTGCATTTTCTTATAAAGCGGAACATATAAGCGAACACTCTAAGCAGTTTGAGGTGTGACGAAAACCCCTCAGTGACATCCAGCAAATCGGAAGTTTGCACAGCAGCGGTCAGCCCGACCACAGTCTTCCTAGCTTCCTGACGCAAGACTTCCTCATCCAGCTCGAAATGCGCATTTTTGGGCCAGTTTTCTTCTTCGTCCTTCAGAAATGGTGGGCCAGTGAACCAGATCGACTGCCCTATCTCGTCGACGTCACAACCTCTGGAAACGATATCTGCTGGGTTCTGCTTTGCCGCTTATTAAGCCAGAGTTCCTGCAATAGGATCTTTCCTTTAATCACAATGGGACTTAACAAGCCGAGGGGGTCAAACAGCTTCGATGTCACCGATAGTATGTTCCGTTTTGTCGCTCGGAGACCCATGACAGAAGTGTCAATTTTGAACTTGAAGGCATCTTCGCTAGGCAACCACGATATTCCTAACGCCTTATTTGACTCTGAATCCGAGATAGGTATCGACTTAACTGTGCTCTCAGATGCAGTGACCTCAGGTGAGTTTGAAAACCACTTTGTCAATTCAAAACCTACTGTTTGAAGAACCTGAGACACTTTAGACTTAATTGTCTTTAGCTTCTCTACGCATGCAGCACCAGTTAACATGTCATCGACGTAAAAGTCGGATCCAATTACGTCGGCAGCTCTAGCAGATTCACTCAACCTCTTTAAACACCGAATAGCCAGAAATGGGGCTGGTCCAGTACCATATGTGACGGTGTTGAGCTTGTATAATCTCAAGGATTCAGAGGGGTCTCTCCTCCACATTATGAGTGGAAACTTCCTATCCGCTTCATTAACCATTACTTGGCGATACATCTTTTTTACATCGGCAGTCAGGGCATACCTGTGTAGCCGGAAGCGGAGTAGAGTGGAGTACAACTCTTCTTGAATTGTCGGCCCCACCATCAGGATGTCGTTTATGGCCACCTGAGACGATGTTTTGCAGGACGCATCGAACACGACGCGCAACTTTGTTGACGTACTCTGGGGCCTTAACACACATTTATGGGGAATGACATAATGTGGAGTGAAAGGGATTTTGTTGTCTGTAGGCATATGACCTAGGGCGAGATATTCTTCCATGAATTCCAAGTACATGGTCTTCAAGTTAGGATCTCGTGACAACCTTCGCTCAAGCGACAAAAACCGCCGTTTTGCAACCTCGAAGGAGTTGCCTAATCCATTTGGATCAGATTTAAGCGGCAGCCTAACTTCAAACCGATCTGATGGCAATACCCGAGTAGTCTTCCTATAATGGTCTTCACATAACTTGTGCTCAGGCGACAGAATTTTCTTTGGATTTGGCATTTCCTCCAGCGACCAACATTTCTGTAGTGTGCTGTCAATCGATACTAAAGGTTCTTCACTACAACTGAAACTATTCACAACTTGTATCGGGACTGCAGACTTGTATCTACCGAAACAACCCAACCAAGAAGGGTCTTTTGTAGAGTTGGATAGTCAGGACCTTGTCTAATTTGACCAACAGCTAGCAATTCGAAAAATGATTCTGCTCCTATCAACATATCAATTTGTTGTGACTTGTAGAAATATGGGTCTGCTAATGGTATGTTCTTCGGGATCTTCCAATCACTGACGTTCACCGACTGATCAGGATGGTAACCGGAGATCGACTTTAAGATCCAGAAATCGAACGAGAACTCAATACCATTTTTTCGCGACTTCACCACTGTGTGTTCCCTTTTTATGACTTGAGAATTGGACTCGCCAATACCAAGTAAGTTGATACACGACTCCTCTCTACGAATCTGTAAGCGGTTCGCCAGTTCTTCTGTTAGAAAATTCGTTTGAGACCCAGAGTCCAGCAGAGCTCGGGCTAAAACGTATTCTCCGTTTTTAGTACGGACGCTTACGATTGACGTAGCCAAAAGCACCCTGTCCAGGGACGTGGCATGCATAACATGTGACGTGGAAGGCTGATCTTGGTTGAATGGTCTCTGGCGGGGGTGGCAACGCTAATCTGTTCTCAGGCACTGTATATCTATGAAGCAGAATATGGTGTGAGCGGTCACAAGCTCGACACCTTTTGCCTTTGCATTTCGAAACAGTATGGCCTTTTCGCAGACAATTGATACATAAGGAGGCAGACTTAACAAACTCGAACCTTTGCATTACAGAGAGACGCCCAAACGGGCTACAATTCTGTACCAAATTATCTGCTGCATTGCAATAGCTACAAGTTTGCTGAGGCTTGCTGTTGGAGAAGGAACACGAGATTATGTGGCTTGCTTGACACAATTTTATCTTGCTTCGGCTTTGTCGATTCTTCAGCTGATAAATGCTGATATCGGCGATTTAACATTTTTTCAAAATCGGCCCAAAGCGGCAAAGTCTCATAATCGAGCTGTTCCTCCCATTTTTGTTTGGTCACTGGGTCGACTCTATTCAATACCAAATATATCAACATTGCATTCGAAATTTTTGTATCATCTCCTATCGATAACAGAGAACCATAAATCGAAGAAACAGTATCGATAAGGTTTCTAAAGGAGGAAGCGGACTGATGCGATATTTTAGGCAGACTAAACAATGTTGATATATTATTCATAAAGATGAGGCATTCGTTATCGTAAACCTTTTTTAAACGGGATAGTGCCTTTTCGTAATTGCTCTCGGTGACTTGGTGAGCTTTAATTGTTCCTAAAGCTTCACCAGAGAGACATGAAATTAAATGGTTAAATTTTTCGATAACTGGAATGCTGGCGTCTTTATGAACCAAAGTTTCGAAAAGGCTGCTCGACAGTGATTGCAATAATACAGTACAAAATAATAAATAAATGTTGCGTCCAAATGCGGTTCAATATATGTATGTGTATTTATTTTATCAACCAATAAATTGAATAATTTGCATGCAATCTAACTCTACTATATTGATACGTACATATGTGCCAAGAACTGAAAGCGAGGTGCAATATTCCAGCACAAGACAATAAACATTAAATTTGCGTATAACTCTAGCTTTCAATTTTTAGCACAAATACCTGTGATTTCCGAATGCTAATTTTAGCGGCCACTTTCCTTAAAAGTTCCCTCGGTGGTGGCGGCAATTCCGGAAGCAGGGTATTTCGCGACCGACACGGAATATGTTTAGGATATTTATTATTAACACAATAGCGCGTCGCGGTATTTATTTTCTTAATTTATTTATTTGCACTCAAAAAAAAAAAACAAGAACAATTTTTTATTCTGCACTTTAATATATTATATATATATATTATATTATATATTATATGTGTCACTGTCACTTTAATTTGTTTAAACTAATTCTTGTCCACCCGGGGGCGCCATGAAGATTTTAATTAGTTTATTAAAATATTGATACAACTTGGTGGCTAGAATAATAAGTTAATTTTGGAACGACGACAACGAAAAAATGCGTGTGCTCGTGTTGAATTCAATTTTACGACTTCATCTCTATTTAACATATGTGTTCTTAGGCCTAGCTTAACAGAGGTCGGCGAAGACGGGGCGAATTCGCAAAGAGCGAGAGAGAACTTTATTATACTCCCGCCTTCGCCCTAAACTAACTTACACTAGACTTCAAATTTGTTCTACTTCACATGCCAACAATAAACAACAAACAATAACAATGACCGACAATATGAGTTCCGCCAACAACAGCGATAAGCCGTTTAAAAACTAAACTTAAAGGCCATGCAAGGAATCTTATAAGTAATGAGCAGACAATTGCTGCAATCATTACCCAACTGTCAAGTGCAGTAAAAGGAGAATCGGTAGAAGTTATATCTGCCAAGCTTATCAAGAGGTGGAGAAACTGACAAAGGCGCCTATATCAGTGAAGGTCTCAGCCAATCCCTTGCAAATAAATACAGCACTATAGCAGCCGTAAAACCCATGACATAAAATTGCTCCATTGATAAGGTAAAATTTATCATGCAAGCAGGCACATTCACAAACATGAATGATGCCATTTCTAAATTTGTAAACAGTTGCACGGAAACTACAACAATTACAACCGAGGCAGCAATTATAACAATAACAATAATAATTACTATAATAACCGTCGAGGAAGAGGAAGCCAAAACCAAGGAAGAGGCCGAGGTAACTCCCACCAGGGCAACAATGTGAGAATGGCGCGAAATACGTCGGAAAACTCACCAACCAGACCCTTTAGAAAACAATCCATTAATGCAAAAGTTCATTCCATCAATTATAGTCTTAATATATTCGTAACTTTCTATAATCATTCAACTAAAAATAAACCAACATTCCACATATATACTGGTGCAGATATCTCACTTTTAAAAGTAAACGCTGATAACTTCAAAATTCAGGATGAATGAACATGAATTTCATTTGGTAGACTCAAATTTTTCAATACCATGTGATGTAATAATAGGCATTGATTTTATACAAAAATTCAATTGTCAACTAGATTTCAAACCAAGTAAAGACTGGTTTATAATTAAACCCCAAAATGTAAATTATCCAATATATGTTCCGATAACATATAGCGCTGGCAACAATACGGTTCTTCTGCCAGTCAGATCACAAGTTATTCGAAAAATAGACATTAATAACGTAATTGATTACATATTTGTTCCTAATCAGGAAATACATAATGGAATTTATGTTGCAAATACAATAGCAGCATCCAAACATGTATGTATACATTCGACTTTTAAATACCACCAATTGGTCAAAGTAAACAAAATCGAATATGAAACCTAACAGATTATGACATTCATAACACCAATCCAGAAAATAGAAGCGAACAAGTACTTTCAATACTAAAGAAAAATTTTCCAGAGCAATTTAAAAGTCAATTAACTGAATTATGCACAAAGTATAGTGATATGTTTGGACTGGAAACCGAACCAATATCAACAAACAATTTTAATAAACAAACATTAAGACTTAAAGATGATGAACCGATTTATATAAAAAACTACAGAAGCCCGCATAGCCATATTGAAGAAATTCAAAAATAAGTGGGGAAATTAATCAACGACAAAATCGTAGAACCGTCTGTATCTGAGTATAACAGCCCACTCTTGCTAGTTCCGAAAAAATCATTACCGAATTCAGAACAAAGGAAATGGCGATTAGTAATTGACTATCGGCAAATCAATAAAAAACTACTTTTTGATAAATTTCCACTCCCTAGAAGTGATGACATTTTGGATAAACTAGGTCGAGCCAAATACTTTTCATGCCTTGACTTGATGTTTGGTTTCCATCAAGTAGAACTGGAAGAAAACTCAAGAAATATAACATCCTTTTCAACGAGCAATGGCTCATATCGCTTCACCATTTGGTCTTAAAATAGCCCCAAATTCATTTTAGAGAATGATGACTATATCATTCTCTGGTTTAGAACCTTCTCAGCCATATGGATGACTTAATGGTGATAGGATGTTCCGAAAAACACATGATTAAAAACCTAACTGATGTTTCTAACGTATGCATCCAGAAAAATGTTCATTTTTCATGCATGAAGTGACGTTCCTAGGTCATAAATGCACCGACAAAGGAGTATTGCCATATGACAAGAAATTTGACGTCATCAAAAATTATCCTGTCCCTCATGATGCGGACAGCGCAAGACGATTTGTAGCATTCTGCAACTATTATCATCGATTTATAAGAAACTTCGCCGATTATTCACGGCACATAACTAGATTATGTAAAAAGAATGTTCCTATTCAATGGTCAAGCGAATGCCAAAACGCAATCGAATACCTTAAGTAATCTTGAATTTGGTATTTCCCAAGTTGTATTTATACCCGTTACTCGTAGAGTAAAAGGGTATACTAGATTCGTTGAAAAGTAGTAACAGGCAGAAGGAAGGTTCGACATAAAATATATATTCTTGATAGATCATAGGTCATCTGGCATGTCTGTCGTGTTGTGTTGTCCGTTGTCCGTAACGTCGAGATTCGGAATACAAAAGCTAGAAGTTAGATTTGACCCAAGTTGTATTTTGAATTGGTATGCATTTTTTTTTTTTTTTTTTTTTTTTTTTTTTTTTTTTTTTTTTTTTTTTTTTTTTTTTTTTTTTTTTTTTTTTTTTTTTTTTTTTTTTTTTTTTTTTTTTTTTTTTTTTTTTTTTTGAAATTGTAAACGCCTGGGCACTCTAAAGAGGCAAAGTGAAGGAAGACGCGCCAGAAAACATAAAATTGAAACGCGTAAAATAAATTGAAAATAACAGAAATAATTTTATGTCTTCGTCAAATCTTAACATCTTTCAATTTTGTCGTACGAAGTTGTGACACGTTCTCAATTTTTGGAGCTGACAATTAATGAAATTTTCATAGTTTTGTAGAAGTTGATTAGGTATTGCTGTCACAAGCCCGACGTCGAATTGGCTTGTAGGCATACCTAAAAAACAACACCCTGTCAGGGTATATATAAATGTCGAGACATTGTTATAAACTTAAAATTTCAATAAGAAGCCGTTGCCCAATTTCATCAGAAATTTAGAATTCTGCGAGTGTGTGAGACCGACGCCGAGTGTCGGTGTAAGACAGGCGCCATAGTGCATGGATGTTAGTGCCCAAGTTCATCAGAAGTTTAGAATTCTGCTAATGTGTGAGACAGACGCTGAGTGTCGGTGTAAGACAGACGCCGTGGTGCATAAGTGTTAGTGCTTATTTTCAACAGAACTTTGGAATTCTGCAAATTAGAAAAGATAATTCGGATGGAAAAGCAGAGTGAACGTGTATTACGAGCAATTTTGACCAAAGCATTGTTTTATTTGGGTGACTAAAAGACGGCTATGAGCAGGGGCATAGCTAGCCGCCAGGGCAAATAAATCACCCCCATCGTGTCCCTAAAAATGCAAGCTTAATGAGTCAATATAATTTGCGAAGTAGCAAAATGTCATCCGACGAGGAGAACTTGGACGATACAGTGTGTGAGATTAAAAATCGAGGTGAAAGTGAAAAGAGCAATGACTTGGTAACCATGTTAAAAGCCCTCAGCTCAGACATAAAGTGTATGCGAATAGATATAAACAGTGCCCGTTTAGGTATACAAAACAATCAACGTGAAATGAAGTCTTTGGCCGATCGGCAATTAAAACAGAACGATTCCATAGAAAAGACAAATTCAAATACAGAGGAGGGCAATACAAATAATGCTAGATCATACAAATAAAGATCAAGGTCAAGAACAAGCTAACACCTCGGAAGTCGTCGCTCAACCTACCCAAAACAACGTGCAGCTACACGATTTGCCCAAATTCTCGGGAAATAGGGAGGACTGGCCACTCTTTAAAAGAACCTATGATGATTCTACTAACCTCTTTCATTATAATAATTTAGAAAATCTCACGCGTTTGCGCAAATGCCTAGTTGGAGAAGCCAAGGAGACTGTAGCATCCCTGCTAGTTTACCAAGATAATGTACAGGATGTGATCGAGGAGTTGGAGTTTAGGTTTGGTCGACCCCAGTTACTCATTCGTTCACAATTATCGAAGATTCAAGATTTTCCGAAGGTTGCATATAACAAACCCGAGCAGATTGTTAACTTTGCAACAAATGTTCGCGGGTAACCCAATCTTATTGGAAGAACTTTTAACGAAACTACCCACCAATTTGCAGATGGACTGGCTTCAAAGCGCTGAAGGGAGGCATATGTGCCCATCTATTGGCCAATTTTCTACATGGTTGAGTTCAATGGCGAGAATTGTCGGCCGATTACCAGATGTAGTGGGCATTTCAGGAAAACAACTCGTCGCTCGAAGCTCAAAGCCTATATTTATTGCGAACACGCAAATCATGGAGTGCATCCTATGCAAAGAATGCCATGATCTTGAGGGAAGAAACCGATATAAAGTCGCGCTTGACAATATTCAAGGAAAATCGTTTAGGTTTCGCATGTCTGAAAAAAGGTCATAATGTTCAGAATTGCAGAGTTAAACAAACTTGCCCCTTCGAAGGTTGCCAAAATTCGCATCATAGTAGTCTTCATAATGTTCCACAAATTCAAAATCTACCAATCACAGATCCTAAGCCTTTACTAAATTGCTGCGGCGAAGTGACTAGCTGGAGCCCATACCTGTTCAAGGTGATTCCCGTCGTATTATATGGAAACAACGGAAAAATAGAAACTTATGCAATGTTCGATGACGGAAGCTCAGTTACCTTGTTGGAGGAAAGTATAGCAGACCAATTGGGACTAGAAGGCCAAAGAAGTCTATTAACCCTGCAGTGGTACGATAACAGAAAAAGTTTAGAAATGTCTAAGAAGATCAGATTTGAGATTACTGGCATGAATGATCATATGCGATACGACTTAAAGAATGTTCAAACTGTAAGGAGTCTCGATTTGCCAACCCAGTCGCTTGCAAAGAATCAGCACAATCATTTTGCTAATGTACCAATATTGTATTACACTGACGCTAAAGCTGTTCTGCTCATTGGACTTGACAACCTACATTTAGGTCTTCCAAAAAGGATAGTGAAAACAGAAAGCTCACAACCAGTAGCCATTGATACAAAACTAGGATGGCTGGCATATGGTCCAAATTCAAAGTTTGAAAGAATCAGAGCATCACTAAAATCCCGTGTGTGTTTTTTAATGGATGAAAATAAATGGCATGATCTAGTGACTGAGTTTGTAGAATCTGAGAATTTCGGTATGAGTAACTTACCACCCATAGAATCAATTGATGATGTAAGAGCCAATGAACTGATGATGAAAAAAACCATTCGAATTGGAAAACAGTTTGTAATCGGATTGCCATGGAAGGAAAATGTAAGAATGCCGGATGGGTACGTGATGGCTGAGAAAAGATTGTACGGAATTGAAAAGAAGATGCACGCTGATCAAGAATTTGCTAAAAAATACAGAGCAGAGATGACTAAATATGTCGAGAAGGGTTATGCTCGCGAACTAAGTTACCCGGAAATTATTGACACATCCAAACCCGTCTGGTACATTCCGCACTAAAATGCGCATCGTTTTCGACGCAGCTGCTGAAGTCGAAGGTATTTCGCTTAACAAAGCGCTACTTAAAGGCCCTGACAATTTAAACCACTTTTATCAATTCTTATGCAATTTAGGCAAAATAAAATAGGTGTAACTGCAGATATTCGAGAAATGTTTTCGCAGATACAGATAAACGAGAACGAACAGAGCGCCCAGCGGTTTTTGTGGCGTAATGGAGACATAAGTCAACCGATTAGACACTACGCCATGACGTCCTTAATTTTCGGAGCAATATGTTCGCCATTCTGTGCAAATTATGTCAAGAATCTAAACGCAGAAGACTTTAAGGATCGATTTCCAAGGGCAACGCAAGCAATTGTTGAACACCATTATGTAGAGGACCTTGTCATGAGTTTTACATCTGAAGAAGAGGCAATCGAGATTTGTCAAGAGGTCGTAAAGGTACATTCAGAGGGAGGATTTGAGCTGCGTAATTTCTCCTCGAACTCAAAGAAATTGCAAAATATCATGAAGAATCAGCAGGTACAAAAAACTCACAACCACCTGCAAAGTCAGCTCGCAAGTGAGAAGGTCTTAGGCATGTTTTGGAATACACAGCTTGATGTTTTTCAATTTGAGACCAAGTTCCATCGCATTTCACAGAATGTCAAATGGAAGTCGAGTCCCAACAAAAAAGAGAGCTATTTGGAATGGTTATGGCGATTTTTGACCCGATCGGGTTGATTGCTGACTATCATATTTCGGCAAAGTTTATAGTTCAGAGTACTTGGAGTCTTGGAACAAATTGGGATGAAGCGGTATACCAGAGCTGCTTACAAAGTTTAAACGTTGTTTGGCTGAATAACATAGTATGCACAACTTTAAGGTTCCCCGAGTTTACTCTCCTAACTTACACTGCTGCGACCGATTGAAGATGAATATATTCGTCGACGCGAGTCAAGCAGCATTTGCAGCGGTGGCCTATTTGCGCATAGTTTGCCCTACCGCCGTCGACATAGCCTTTGTCATGGGCAAAACACGCCTAGCCCCGAAGAAACTGTTGTCTATTCCTAGACTGGAGTTTCAAGCTGCAATCCTTGGCATTCGATTAAATTGCTTACTACAAGCAAATCATAAACTCCCAATTAGGGAAACATTTTTGGAGCGATTCCAAAACCGTCCTACAGTGGATTCATTCCAAGACAAGAAAGTTCAAACCGTTTGTAAGCCACCGGATAACCAGTTAGCTATATTGATAATAGAGTTTAACCGATTCTCTTCCTACAGCAACCTCAAGCGGGTAGTAGCTTGGGTAATACGGGCCAAAGAATCCTGGCTTAAGTGTTCGAACAGGAAAGGATCTTTAACTGTCAAAGAGTTAGCTGATGCCAAAATCGAGATCTGTCGGATGGTGCAACAAGAAGCCTTCCCCGAGGAAATTAAGACCCTACGAAATCAGCAGATGAACACCAAGCAAAGCCAAATTTATGAACTGTCTCCATACATCGAATCAGACGACCTCCTTCATCTATCGGGTCGAATAGATGAGGCATCATATTTACCACTGTCAAGACGTCGTCCAATTCTCCTTCCGAAAGATCACAAAGTCTCTTATTTGATTATGCGGCATTTTCACATAAAATACCACCACCAGAACCAAGCAGTCATCATAGATGACAGCCGTAAGAAACTCCTAAGTAAAGTAATGCATGAATGCAATAAATGCATCGATAAAAGCGCACCTAAGATTCCACGTATGGGTCAACTGCCGCCAGACCGAATAACACCGTATGTGATACCATTCACTTATACTGGGGTGGATTTGTTCGGCCCACTTACCGTAAATGTGGGACGTCATCACGAGAAGCGCTGGGGAGTAATATTTACCTGCATGACCGTCAGAGCTGCTTATATAGAATTAGCAGCCGACCTTTCCTCGGACGCCTTTATTCTACGCTTGCGAAATTTTATTAATCGTAGAGGCACACCAGTAATGATTCGAAGCGATAAGGGTACCAACTTCATCGGAACAACAAAGGAGCTCAAGAACAACGAGGAATTATTGGATCGAGACGCCATCGAAAATGAAGCTGTCCAGAAGGGAATTAAATGGATTTTCAACTGCCCTTTACAGCCTAATTTCGGAGGATGTTGGGGAAGGCTAATAGGAATAATAAAGAGATTATTAAGTAAAACGTTGTACAGTATCAACCCACGAGTTGAGACACTCCAATCTGTACTAATTGAAGCTGAAAACATTATAATCTTACGCCGTCTTACTGAAATCACTCATGAAGACGAAGAACCCTTAACACCAAATCATTTTTTAATGGGTTGTACAAATTCGACCCAGACACCACAGCCGACTGCCCAAAACATATGTCTGAGAAAGCAGTGGAAAATTGCCCAATCTCTTAAGGACCGTATCTGGAAAAGATGGATAGTGGAATACCTTCCACATGGTTCAATGTTCTAAATGGCACCAAAACAGTACCCCGCTTAAAATTGACGACCTGGTACTCATAATGGACGCCACCTTACCAAGAAGAGCTGGAGAAGAGGACGAATAATCAAAGTCTTCACTGGAAAGGATCAACAAGTACGTTCAGCTGAGGTGAAAACTGTGGATACTATTCTACATCGACCAGCATCGAAGTTAATACGCCTCCAGTTGCATGGTGAATCCGAGGACGATTCACGGTTGGGGAGGGTGTAAGAATTTGAAACAGTATAATGTCAAATTTGAATTCGATAATGTCAGATAATATTTGATATCGATAGGTTAAATAATCATGAATTTGGTATTTCCTAAGTTGTATTTTGAAATTGTAAACGCCTGGGCACTCTAAGAAAGAGACAAAGTGAAGTAAGACGCGCCAGAAAACACAAAATGGAAACGCGTAAAATAAATTGAAAATAACAGAAATAATTTAATGTCTTTGTCGAATCTTAACAATATGTTATCTATTGTTTTAATAGAACACCATCAGTCATGCATGAATACTGTCCATAGGGACTAGTCCTTGGAAGATTACCAAGATTTTAATAAAATAGATATAATAGAACCACTATATAATGTAGAAGATTACTCTAAGGAAATAAAATTTAGATTAGAAATAGCATATAAAAGAGCTAGACTTATGTTAGAAAAAGCTTCTTATAGGAAACAAAATTACGATAAAAAACTTCAGATTTTTAATTAAAAATAGGAGATAAAGTTACACTAAGAAACGAAGCGGGTTATAAGTTAGATCCAGTATATTTAGGTCCTTATACGGTAGAAACCAAAGAAGAGAGGGATAACATTATAATAGATAAAAAGCAAAAGAAACAAAAAGTACATATGAATAGGTTAAAAATATATAATCAATGAAACGTATCATTTAAGAAAAGGTCTGATCAACCCCATAAAAAAAAACGAAAGAAAGAAAGTTAAACATTAAAAGAAAAAATATCGTAATTCAAATAATTTGTTTTTTGTCATTACACACAATTTTTTTTTGAGACAAACCATTGTTAATTGAGTATATAATAAGAAACAAATCAATATCACTTAAAAAAAAAGATATTTATATATTTTGTAACACAATATATTAACACTAAAACTAAATGACTACATGTATTACGTAATTTCTTTAAAAAAGGGAGGTGTAGCATATCTACCCTACCAATACATTAAATGATTGGGCATAACTTAGCGTCAATACATTGTGACACTTTGCCATAATAAATATAAATATAGAAATACCCAAAAGACCAACGACCCAAAAGACCAAAGACATAAGCATTCCAGAACCCAAGTAATTCGATCTAACGCTTATACATAAGCCGATCGCGGAGCCTGGGAATGCTGAGCATGCACTTTGCAGCTCAAGTGGTCAAGCTATACATAACATATGCATGCCTTCTGCATACATATGTATATGTATATAGGTAATAGCTGAACCCAACATTGGTCATTCAAATAAAGAACCTCAAGCAGAGCAGAAGCTCTTTGCTATATACAATACCATCGAACTTTAAAACCACTATTATCTCAAGATAATAAAGCTGAACTATCGACGGTTTTGAAGGCAGATAAGCATTAAAAGGAGAAGCCAGGAATTTAACTCATTTATTGCTTGGATCCCGAGAAAATTATGAAGCCTCATGGGAATTTTTAACGAAGCGGTATGAGAATAAAAGAAACATTTTCTCTGAACACATGAAAAAACAAGAGAGAACGCTATAGTCGAGTTCCCCGACTATCTCATACCCGTAACTCAGCTATTTGAAGTGCGAAGGAGAGTCTTTAACACTGACAGTTTTTGGCGGCTTGTGGGCGTTAGAGTGGGCGTGGCAAAAAGTTCGTTGGCAAATCGATAGAAATTTACAAGTCTAATACAAAAATGAAAAAATATCAAAACATTTTTCAAAAGTGTGGGCGTGTCAGATTTATGCGGTTTGTGGGCGTTAGAGTGGGCGTGGCAAATCGTTTTTGGCAAATCGGTAGACCTTTACAAGACTAATACAAAAATGAAAAAATATCAAAACCTTTTTCAAAAGTGTGGGCGTGGCAGTTTTAGGCGGTTTGTGGGCGTTAGAGTAGGCGTGGCAACATGAATCGACTAACGTGCACTGCGTCTACGACCCTGGCGTCTGTATGCTTAATCTCAACTTTCTAGCTTTTGTTCCTAAGATCTCGACGTTCATACGGACAGACGGACGGACAGACGGGCATGGCCACATGGACTCGGCTACTGATCCTGATCAAGAATATATACATACTTTATGTGGTCGGAAACGCTTCCTTCTGCCTGTTACATACTTTTCAACGAATCCAGTTTACCCTTTTACTCTACGAGTAACGGGTATTAAAAATACATGTGGAAACCAATAATCAAATGTAAACATTTATTGATTAAATGTAAAGACACAATTATCGGAAGATGTGTATGCAGTTTTCGATCACGTGGCAAAAAGTTTTTTGGCAAATCGATAGAAATTTAGAAGACTAATACAAAAATGAAAAAATATCAAAACATTTTTCAAAAGTGTGGGCGTAGCAGCTTTGGGCGGTTTTTGGGCGTTGGAGTGGGCGTGGCAACATGAATCGACAAACTTGCGCTGCGTCTATGTCTCAGGAGTCAGTATGCTTAATCTCAACTTTCTACCTTTTGTAGTTCCTGAGATCTCGACGTTCATACGGACGGACAGACAGACGGACGGACAGACGGACATGGCCAGATCGACTCGGCTATTGATCCTGATCAAGAATATATATACTTTATATGGTCGGAAACGCTTCCTTCTGCCTGATACATACTTTTCAACGAATCTAGTATACCCTTTTACTCTACGAGTAACGGGTATAATTATAGTGACAATTATGTATATTGTAAACTACCAGGGCATAATTTAATTCAATGCCATTTAAATTAATGAATCCAGCAAAACGGTCTGACTGGGCAAGAAAAAATCGGATTTGCCCAAGATGTCTGAGGCATCCGTTTTATAAAAATTGTACAAATGTTCGATTTGTCGAAAACCTCACCACACGTTACTTCACTTTACGTGTTATAATCCAGAAAAAGTGAATACGTGAATAACAACAGGGCAAGCCTTGTTAGCCACGGCTTTGATTCAAGTAAAGTCTGGGAATGGAGGTTTGGAAAAATTAAGAGCTTTTATTAATAGTGGTTCTTAAAGCACAATCATTTCAGAAGAATTTGGAAATGGAAACACTGAATTTCGCAAAACACAAGGAATAGAGTTATAAAAATCTTTGTTAAAAAAATTTATTTCGAAAAGGAAACTATTAAAACTACAACAATATAGTTAAACGATTTAGATTGCTATTGTGAAGTTGGAGAGAATAGGAAATAATGATATCGAGTCTGAAATCTGCGAAAAAAATGTATTAAAACTTAAAAACAGGATTCAGGCAAATAATTCTTTCCGCATTCAAGCGTCACGACTGGTGGTTTATTTCAGCAAAAACTACGAATAACAATAGTTTGAACGACATCATGTGGGTTGGGCCACGAGTTCGAAAATATGTATTTGACATTATAATTAAATGGAAAAATGGGCGGAAAAGGTGTACCGACAAATAAAAATAAATAAGACAGATACAAAATATTTAAGAGAATTTGTGAAATGTAAAAGGTACAGGAAAAATGAGTCAATGAAATACCATTTAAAACGTATAGTCGGCGACAATATTCTGACATATAAAGAATTGTCTAGTTTTTATTTATGTTTAAACTGAAGACTTTTATACACTATAGTTAATGAGATGGAGATGCAACAAGAAGTTTCAACGCCAGGTAAATTTTTTAATTTAAGGACCGGCCTTAAAAATAGTCGAGCCGATGGATGATAAAAGAATAGAAAATTTGGACAGGTTAACCCTTATCCAGAAAATGAAGAAATGAATCAGGCTGACTCTGAGCCAAAAAGACGAACTAGTGCAAGGTCGGGAATGTCCATGATCAGAATTATCATGGAAATGTTGTTGTTTGTATTAAGCTGTCAACTTTCTAGCGCATTAACTTTACCTAAAAATAAAACACCAAGTGATTCCATAGACATGATAAATAAGACCTTAGTCATATATTTAGATCCCCTAGGAGATGTGGAGATTGTGAGTACTTCTTGAAATTTGGTGATAGATCCATATTTTAAGATGATAACAAAAGGCAAGGCGCTTATAAGGGAGATGAAAAGGGTTTGCAAAAGTCTTCATAGCTTTGAAGAGCAATGTCGTTCAGTTTTAAATAATTAGCAAAGGGAGTTATCGGAACTTGAAGAAAACTATAATTGTTTTTGATGCAGCTTAGATCCAGAAGCAAATTTATGGGTTTATTGTATCATATTTTATTTGGTATAATGGATGAAAATGACAGACAGCAATTAGAAGAAAATATGAAGAATTTGTTAGATAACCAGAACAATCTTAAAAACTAATTCAAAAACAAGAGAGAACGCTATAGTCGAGTTCCCCGACTATCTGATACCCGTTACTCAGCTAGTGGAAGTGCGAAGGAGAGTCTTCAACACTGACAGTTTTTTTCGGTTTGAGGGCGTTAGAGTGGGCGTGGCAAAAATTTTTTTGGCAAATCGATAGAAATTTACAAGTCTAATACAAAAATGAAAAAATATCAAAACATTTTTCAAAAGTGTGGGCGTGGCAGTTTTGGGCGGTTTGTGGGCGTTAGAGTGGGCGTGGCATAAAGTTTTTTGGCAAATCGATAGAAATTACAAGACTAATACAAAAATTAAAAAATATCAAAACATTTTTCAAAAGTGTGGGCGTGGCAGTTTTAGGCGGTTTGTGAGCGTTAGAGTGGGCGTGGCAATATGAATCAACAAACTTGCGCTGCGTCTATGTCTCTGGAGTCCGTATGTTTAATCTCAACTTTCTAGCTTTTGTAGTTCCTGAGATCTCGACGTTCATACGGACAGACAGACGGACAGACGGACGGACAGACGGACATGGCCAGATCGACTCGGCTACTGATCCTGATCAAGAATATATATACTTTATATGGTCGGAAGCGCTTCCTTCTGCCTGTTACATACTTTTCAACGAATCTAGTATACCCTTTTACTCTACGAGTAACGGGTATAACAAGAGAGAACGCTATAGTCGAGTTCCCCGACTATCTGATACCCGTTACTCAGAAATTTAAATATCAAAACATTTTTCAAAAGTGTGGGCGTGGCAGTTTTCGGTGGTTTGTGGCCGTTAGAGTGGGCGTGGCAAACATTTTTTTGTAAAATCGATAGAAATTTACAAGACTAATACAAAAATGAAAAAATATCAAAACCTTTTTCAAAAGTGTGGGCGTGGCAGTTTTAGGCGGTTTGTGGGCGTTAGAGTGGGCGTGGGAAAATTTTTTTTTGGCAAATCGATAGAGCTTTACAAGACTAATACAAAAATAAAAAAATATCAAAACCTTTTTCAAAAGTGTGGGCGTGGCACTTTTAGGCGGTTTTGTGGGCGTTAGAGTGGGCGTGGCATCATGAATCGTCAAACGTGCGCTTCGTCTACGACCCTGGCGTCTGTATGCTTAATCTCAACTTTCTAGCTTTTGTTCCTGAGATCTCGACGTTCATACGGACAGACAGACGGACAGACGGGCATGGCCACATGGACTCGGCTACTGATACTGATCAAGAATATATATACTTTATATGGTCGGAAACGCTTCCTTCTGCCTGTTACATACTTTTCAGCGAATCTATTATACCCTTTTACCCTACGAGTAACGGGTATAAAAAACATAGTGTCAACTACTAGGTATTCATAACAATAAGAATGCTAGAAGCAGTAAATTATATATGACCAGATATAACAAAAAAATCACATTTTTCTAATATTAAACTAAACAAGAGAGAACGCTATATTCAAGTTACTCGACTATCTGATACCCGTTACTCAGCTAGAGGAAATGCACAGGAAAAATTTCAACAATGACAGTTTATGGAGGTTTGTGGTTAGAGTGGGCGTGACAAATATTTTTTTGGCAAATCGAAAGATATTTACAAGACTAACAAATATGTCAAAAAATATCAAAAACATTTTCAAAATTATGGGCGTGGCAGTTTTGGGCGGATTGTGGGCGTTATAGTGAGCGTGGCTACACAAATCGACAAACTTGGGCTGCGTATATGTGTCTGGAGTCTGCATGCTTAATCTCAACTTTCTAGCTTTTATAGTTCCTAAGATGTCGACGTTCATACGGACAGACAGGCATGGCAAGATCGACTCGGCTGTTGATCCTGAGTTCGAATATATATACTTGTTTGGAAACGCTTCCATCTGCCTGTTACATACTATTCAACGAATCTAGTATACCGTTTTAGTCTACGAGTAACGGTTATAAAAATCGAATATAATACAGCGCAAATTGTAAATTTTATTCTATTTGAAAATGTTCCGTTTTGATCAAAACGTCAGTCAACACAGAAAACAGCATCTGAAACAAAAATTTTTTGATAGCTCCATTGACTAGGGCCAAAAATAAGTGTGCGTTCAAAAATAAGTGTGCCAAAAGTCCGAACTACATCAATTGAATGGTTCATATAAAAAGCCAATAATCCCAATTCTAACAGACAGCACAAAGCGCAGGTTCAACAGTAATAACGATACATCTAAGAAGGTTGCTGCAACCACCAAGAACCAAGAACCACACATGTTGCGAACATCTCGGAAGCATATGCGTTCGGCGAATAGGATACCCACTTTAAAAAATTTATTTTCACACTTGTACTTGTTAACTTACCACTTTCAAAAATGGTTAATTCCTAGAAATGTTGAAGAATCGAAATAGAGTTTTGCAGATCTTAACGAAATTTACCTTACAGCACATAAGTAGTGGCCACAATCAGAACAATAAGCCAATTAATGGCCATACCTCATTGGCGGCGCCGATTTTGTCGAAAAAATTTGCAAAACCTGTTTTAAAATGGGATATTTTAGAATTTAGTTTACCTTACAATATGTGTTTACGATAAAAAAGGGACTGAAAGAAAGACTGTCAAACAAAACAAGCGTTTTGTCAAAGAATTTCATAAATTAAACGAAAAAGCTATGTACTGTACGACGCTTGATCTTGGTTGCCACCATGTACATATGTTAGCCCATATCGCGATTTTTCGCAGGGATTAATTAATTTTTTTAGGAGATGAAAAAAACTCCTGTCAATCGAGTGATTTGGGCTCATAAAAAACGCGATCATGAGGGTTTCGGAATAAAGTCAAGTTTTGCTAAGGGGGAGTAAGGTCTTGAAGGCAGAAAAAAACAGGTTTTTACAGATTTTTTTGGGCGTACGGTGAAAGTAAATTTATTTCTGATTATTGTACATTAAAGAGTAGTAATTTAACTATATTCTGTGAAATATTGGTTGAAAAATATTGAAAATTGACCGAATGGAAGCAATTTTTCGCAGACGCCTCAGAAATATACATTTTGCGGTGTACGTCATACCTCAGCACTGGATGATCTGATTTGAAATAACCCAAGGTTTTCCATCAATTTTTATGTCCCCCTAGGTATCCCTGTCGAGTTTTTCCATTTTTTTTAAATTTTTGAACTTTTTACAAGACTTAAAAGTGAAAATACCGATTTTGGCCAAAATGAATGTCTATTGTTGTTAATTATAAAAAAATTAAAATCAAAAACAAAAAATCTCGACAAAGTTACCTCATAAATTATGTAAGGATATACTGTACAAAATTTGAGAACGATCACTTGAATAGATTTTGAGATACAGATTGCAGCGACTCAAAAAACATCGATTTGAGAAAAACGCGTTTAAAGTTTTTGTGGCTGTCTTCCCGCTGAGCGGTTACAGCTCAGGTAGTCGTTCGAGACCCGCCTACTTTGTGAGTTTTGCTCCGATTGACTTCCTATTTACAGACAACATTCTTGAGTTACTATACTTTCATAATATGCAATTAAAAAAACCCTCAAAGCCATCACAGAGACTAAAAACCTTCAGTACACACAAATGGCCACAGAAAATCGAACTTAACAAGATCGAGTCTATGAAGTGGGCAAGAAAGTTTCATAAAGGTTTGACAAAAGGCCCATCAATAAACTCATGCCCCTATTTTAAAGAACCTATACAACGGACCGGACCACCGCGCTTGAAAGAGCATACTTCGCTAATTAACTCGTCGACCACGATGTTGAAGAGTAGAGGTGATAGCGGGCGTCCTTGCCGAATTCCGGTGTTCGTCTGGAAAGGTGCACTTATTTTCCCGTTGTGCAGTACAACCAGGTTGGCATCGTCATACATCGATTTGACGATAGCGATGAGATTAGCAGCTACTCTTTTCCTTGCAAGTGATCGCCATATAGCTGCCCTTTCAACTGAGTCGAATGCCTTCTTGAAGTCGATGAACAGGTGGTAAAGCGGGGCTCTCCATTCCACAGCTTGCTCGGTAATTATGCGTAGTGTGTTTGCCTGGTCTACGCAACTCCTGTGTGGTTTGAAGCCTGCCTGTTCGTCTCTTGTTGGCTCAATTTTTTCCTGGAGGCGTTCGTTCAGTAGTGTAGCTAGGATTTTATAGCTAGTGTTGAGCAGTGTTATCCCTCTCCAGTTGTTGCAGTCGCTAAGGTCGCCTTTATTGGGGAGCTTCACGATGATTCCGCTTTTCCAGGAGTCAGGCACAGTCTCACCTTCCCATATGCGTGCAAAATGTGGATGCAGCGTATCAGCCATCAGCTGAGGATCAAATTGAAGCAGTTCGGCTGGTATGTTGTCCTCGCCGGCTGCCCTGTTGTGCTTCAGCTTCTTTATTGCATTCACAATCTCTCTTAATGTTGGGGTGCAGGGGGTATCCTGGTATTCCCAATTGGTGGCGCAATGCTTCTGTAGTCCGAAGCCACGTTTAGTGATGTGGTGTGGCTAATTCCCATGAAGTGTTGGCGCCACCTCCGGATCTGTGCTTCATCATTGGTTAGGAGGTTGCCTTCTAGGTCTCTGACTGGCTGGTTCCGTCTGTGGTGGGTTCCGGCAATCCGTGCAAACTGCTGGTATAACGAGCGCATGTTGTTCTCGCCGGCTGCTCGTTCTGCGTCTGTCGCAAATCTATCCAGTAGTGCTCGTTTGTCCTTTCTGGCCGCTCTTTTCACAGCTCTGCACAGTTCGCGATATTCGTCACGGTTCTAGTCCGCCAGGGGCTTCAGATTCTTCCTCCTTCTAATCAGGTCCCAGGTCCCTTCAGATATCCAGTCTGCTCTTCCGCGTTGTTGCAGCCCAATTATTTGTTCAGCTGAGGTCCATTGCTGTCTGCAGGTGTGCTCCCATGGGTGGTCTTCTATGGGGAACAGCTGTTCCCGCAATGTGGACGTCATTCTCGTCTTCATAGTGGAGTCGCTAAGGAGGTGCAGGTTCAGGGGGGCGCTCGTCGGTGTTGGCTGTTGTCAGTATTCCTTGAGTAGTTGCGGTTCAACTTTATTTCAAGTTCTCCAATGACTAACTCATGATCACTGTCTATAGATGCTCCCCTTTGGATCATTTTATTGACTTGCTTTGTTGATGTTGTTTCATATTTTATTTTACCGTAGTAATTAACATTAGCTACTTATGCATTTGTGCATCCAATGTTAGATCTGAATTCTTAAGTAGGATAAGGAAAAGAAGCACACGATTGGGGCATATCCTTATCATGCTGAATCTTTTGGTTTATAAAGTGTTATTGGGGAAAAATGCCAAGACAATCAGCATCAGTGGAACGATTTGATAGTTTACACCTCCTAAAGACTTTCTACGATCACCACTGCTCTGACCACGATCTGTATGCTATAGTGCTAAAACTTATTTCTCATCAGTTCTAAAGTTTTTTCAGGAAAGTTGTTTGGGTACTTTGTACATGCCAAAGTATATTCCTGGGCACATGAGAGTTTTAGATGTGGACATTATATATTATTAATATACCCGGTACTCGTAGAGTAGAAGGGTATACTAGATTCGTTGAAAAGTATGTAACAGGCAGAAGGAAGCGTTTCGGACCATATAAGGTATATATATTCTTGATCAGGATCAGGATGCAGAGTCGATTTGGCCATGTCCGTACGTCCGTCTGTCCGTATGAACGTCGAGATCTCCAGAGACATAGACGCAGCGCAAGATTATCGATTCATGTTGCTACGCAGACTATTACGACCACAAACCGCCCATAACCATAACACAAACTGCCAAAAACTGTCAGTACTCTTTTGTACTTCCACTAGCTGAGTAACGGGTATCAGATAGTCGGGGAACTCGAATAAAGCGTTCTCTCTTTTTATATATATTACAGTACAGGACAGTCATATATTGTAAGAATACCCAACTTTCGGGTCGCAAAGTCTGGAAACACCAAGATCTTCAGTGCAGCAAGACTGTGAATGCCTAATCATAGCCACCTCTCGATAAGGGTGACATTGTCTAGTGTTTTGGAGATTGCCGAGTACGATGGGACGCAAAGGATATACCATGCAGGATCCATGCAGATGGAGTATATGAGGGATCACAGAGAAGTTGTTGTCGGTTTGAATTCGCTGATTTGGCGACATACCTAACATAGAGAAAACATGGGATGGGGCTTGTAGCACAGCGCTCTCAGACAGCGTTGATCAAACAATAATTGTGTGTGATTTCGGTTGGATCTATTGGTTTTAACGTAAATTCTTATATGCTATCTCATATGCATATCTTATATTATAAGCGTTCTTGTTATTAGGGGCTTGTTTAAGGTCCACACACCAACTGTTATTGCGCGGTCAAGCCTCAACATTCTCAGGTTTTATATGACATATGTATATGCTTAACATATGCATACAATTATAACTAAAATTATAACTAGTACACTCCTTTTTTTCAATGTTTCTGTTGCCTTTCGGAGGAAAACCTTTGGCGACCAGAAGTAATAGTTGTAATCATTCCTGGTCTCAAATCCTGCTAGCATGCTAACCAGCATCACCAGCAATTGATTCATTCCACTTGTGCCAGCTAATTCAATGTGAGTGCTTCATAACTCCTTTAGCTCCAAGATCTAACAAGATCGGCAAACAGGTCGAAGCATGATCAGTATGCTCGTTTCTCTTTTCCTTTTTCCGTGCCAAATCGATCCTGTACTTCCTGTATTCTTTCTAATGTTAGAGATAATCTAATGGTTTGTAACTTAATCTACTGCTATCGGGTCTCAAACTATTTTTAACGGTACTTTATTTTTCGAGGACACGCTGCCTGTTCTCGCCTACGGTTATTGCTATTAAATGCTTAATATATAATTTAAATTAAAAAAAAAGTTTTTTCAAGTTTTCAGCCCAATGAGGTAAAATATGTTGCCTTGTTGAAAGATATATAAATTCATGCCGGATTTATTATAACTTTATTTAAAGTGTTTCATGAATTATAGTTAAAGACTATTATTTATATAAGAAAATTACATTGTCTTTTTAGGCAATATCACACCTTACTGCCAACCAGCCGTTCTTAGTTAGAATGGCTCTGAAGACTCTGCTTATGAGTACAAAGTCGGAGCCCATAGTTCGAACCACAGCCAAAGAATTCATGTTTGGCTATCCCTCGGCCTTGGCCACTCTCGGCAACACCTTCCTTCCAAATTGGATTTCCTTTGAGAAGGTTGGGCTTATCGATCGCATGTACGATTTCTCAACGGATTTCGAGACATTCTACACAGGTGTGCCCAATCCAGCGCTGTCGGGATTATATGCATCGTATCGGGGTGAGACAACGCTTCCTCAGTGGGACGGTGACCACTGCAGCAACATAGAGTACGCATCTGATGGTACAAAGTTCAAAAGCTTCATTCAGTCAAACGAGACCGTAAAGTTTTTCCGAAAAAGCATGTGTAGACCGATTAATTTGGTAAGTTTTAAAAAAAATTAGGGGCTTCGACTCAAACTAAATTATTTTGTCTTTTAGTACCGGGTGGGCAAAGAGAAAACCTATGGCAGCCTTAAAGGATATAATTATGTATTTGAGGATAATGCCTTTGATAATGGGGCAACAAATGAGGCGAACAAATGTTTTTGTAGAAAAGGTAAGTATATAAGGAGCTCTTCATAATACTAACACTCAAGTTCGCAGACTATGCATCATATTGCACATTGCCACACAATATTATGTGGCATGCATATATTTTTTACTGATCCAAACTGAGATATTAAGCTTATTAAAATATATTGTGTACGTCGAGATCTCGGAAACTATAGAAGCCAGAAAATTGCGATCATGGATTCTGAATTAAATAATTCACATTTTTATGCCTAAAAGTCGTCACGCCCACACTTTTAAAAATTGATTTCATTTTTGTAATGTAATACAAGGTGCGGCAGCATAATTTCCTTTTTTTAAAACTCAATGAAAACTATTGTAGGTATCGGAAAATATTTATTTATATTTATAATGTACGTACATGTCTAATGTTTTTATTTATTTTTTTTTTATTTCTGGCGTTTGTCGTAACTCTTGTTAGCATAGCAAGTGTTATGTTGGCAATTTCTTCTTGGATGTTGCTTGGTCCAATCTTGTAGGGTTCTTGGACGGCTCACATAAACACGGGATTTCAAAAAACCCCATAGAAAAAATCACAAGGGGACAGATCGGGACGGGAGCCAACGGGGCTAAATTAAAGCGATTCCAAAATGCACGTAGGTCTCAACGGCAAAGGCACGCTCTTCACTATTCCAACGCATTAACGGGACCACTAGCTTTAAGTTTTAATTTCTTTTGTTTTCGCTGCTACGCTATACGAGAGAGGTGTGCCACAAACGTTCGAACTTATTCGTAGTGGTTATGAAATTTATAGTCGGTGAGATATAAACGACTAGATTGAATATTTTGAGATAATAAGTTACTATAAGGCAACCACGAGTTCACTAGCTAGAGGAGTCATTAAATGAGAACCCGGAAAAAGACCCGGAAAAAGACTCCTAATCACCTGATCCTCCGAATTCAAATGGACCGGATAGGCGAAACACTGCAGGTACGTTGCCAGACTGGATTAATGGAATCTTAAGAACTTGCAAGGGAATGCCTGTTACGTCTGCATATTCGAGCCCTTGTCCTGCAAATAGATTTGAGCCGAGGCAGATGCATCCGATGTTCAGATACTAGCTTGCCAGCATAAGCTTACCATATTTTGGTCGTGAAATCTTGGTTCTCCTCTCAACTCCAACATAACGGGAATAAATGTTATAAGTAAATAGATTCGTAACGTTTGTCAGCCCCACCAACTTAGCTTTGGCTGGGCTTTCAGCCGCATTCCCTCCCCTTCACACGTCTGCAGCCGCATTTCGACTGAAACACAGGGGAATCCCCCAATCGCTAGCTCTCTCTTTTTCTCTCGGTCGCCCTGTCTTGCTTGCTCCTCTCTTGGATTTTGGTTCAGCGTGAGCGGTGGACAATCTTGCCTGTTAAGGGTGAAAGTTACTTGCTTGCATTTTTGTTCGTTTACCTTTATACGCCAGTCGGATAACCACTTTTCCACGTCGACCAGGTAGATGGCTAGCTGAGATGATGCTTTGATTGGGCATCTGGAGCGGCTGAGAATAGCTGTGTCATCCGCAAGTGTTGAAACTGTCAGGTTGCTGCTTGTAAGGATGTCTGCTGTGAATAGGACGTATAGTGTTGGGCCTAGTACGCTGCCTTGTGGGACACCGGCTTCAATACTGTGTTCGTCGGATATCGCAGTGTTGCACCTCACTACAAACTTCCTGTTGTAGAGGTACGATTCTAGCAGTTTATGAGTGTTGTTTGGAAGCGTTGTTTTGATTTTGTACATCAGACCGTCCAGCCAAACTCTGTCGAATGCCTGCGAAACATCTAGAAAAATCGCAGAGCAGAATTCCCGTTTTTCAAATGCGTTTCGTATTTCAGATGTTATGCGCTTAACTTGCTCAATAGTTCCATGTTTTTCACGAAAGCCAAATTGGTGTGCTGGTATTGTGTTGTGCGTGTTCAGGAATGGAGTAATAGTCAGAGACAGTAGGCATTTTTCGAAAAGTTTCGATAAGCAGGATAGAAGGCTTATGGGTCTGTACGACGATGGAACAGTGTGATCTTTTCCCGGCTTTGGTATCATTATTATTATTGACTTCCTGGAAAGTAGCCAAGTTTGTTGATGGCGTTGAAGAGCTGGGTAATGCTGCATACGGCACAGTAAGGGGTAATTAGGTCGCACCCTGCAGATTTTTTTGGGTTCAGATGTTCTTTGATGATTTTTGAGATTTCGTTTGAGCGAAACACAACTGGTGCATGATGAAGCTGGGAGTCGTCTGTTGCGGGCGGAATTTCAAACGTGTTTGTTGAGAATTCGATTGGAAGACTTTTTGTAGATGAGTGCCAAATGTGCTGGCTCTATTTTTGTCGCTACGGGCCCAACCACCTGTGTGGTTTCTAATAGGGACCACTGGTACTGTGGGTGAGCCAAGAGTTGGGTGAGCTTTCCACAGTGAGTTTTTTGTACTGGATGTTGATCATTTTTCAATATAAGTACGTTGGGCAAGCTCTTCTTCTTGCTTTAAAGCTTTTGTATGTCAAACAGCTGAGTCCCTTGTCTTTATTCTGCAATATTGACTACTGCTCTTAATTTTTAAAAAATGTCCTGGGACCCGGGATCTACTTTGACTAGATAGCTTGGTTTACTTTCAAAGCTCTTAGTTGAAAATTTGAGTACCAAGCTTGAATTCAATTACAGTCCATTCCAAATTATAGAAAGAAGCCATAGACCTGTTGGTGTTCGAATTTTCATATTTTCTATGTATTATGGTCTTTTGGCATTAATGCCAGTACGTTGTTATTCCAGTTATTCCTTGTTATTCTCTAGAAATATAGTCCTAGCTTTGATTGCCCTGTTATACTTTCTGATGTCCGCCAGGCAAAATGGGCTGCACTCTTTTTTCTTCCTTTGTTTAATGGCCCATTCGAACGTTTTTTGGAGGTTCGTAGGTCGTAGATATCACCGCTAGTCCAAGTGGACCTCCAATAGCCTTTAGGAACGTGCTTATGCTTGTCCTTAAATAACTTTTTCTTGGTTTGAATAAGAGTTGGCTCGTATTCTCTGGTATCAGATTTTTTGTAAAAGGGTCGTTCTAATTTCGCATATTTTTTCGAATTAGGAGTTGAAAATAAACGAGATTATAAAGTTCAAACAAAAGAGTTTCCTCGTCTCGCTTAAAATAAAAAAAATTAGAATAAAAAACAAAGAAAATTTTAGTTATTCCAAAATATAACTACAAGCTACATTGACGGTAGTGAGACCGACGAAGATATAGATAATGTAAAAATGTTTAACGATAAAGAATTCCAGGATCAACCTCAGGACCTACAACAAGAGGTACCACCAACACAGGAACAGGCGAAAGCCACAGGAACCATTAGTAATAAAGTTAAAATTAAACTCATAGAAGCGGCTGTAAATGCTAGAGCGCCAACAAAAAATATTCTCAGATAATCTTATGAAGTAAAAAAATAGGCAGAGAATATATAAGGGTGGACCCATGTTGCTATTCGAACAAATACCACATACATATTCCTTGTAAAAAACCACTAGACTTGGTATATCCATTCCAGTTTTTGACAGCAAACAAGATATGTAAATGGCGAACTGCAGAAATTAACTCCTAAGAAATCTACAAGCCATAGTTCAAGTACAGTAATAAACTTCGATGATGTAATAGCTACAATGGACTGCGCTTATGCGCTTATGCTACATATGGTTACAATGCGCCAGGGAGAAAAAACTAACTCTCATTATGAGAAAGACTTTCTTGACTTATAACACAAATACTGCCGCTATTCTAAATAACAGATCACGGCAGGATGCTTTAAACTTATTTTTGACCGGTTTATAAAAACCAGTCCGACATGAAGTTTTCTTAGCCAAACCCAGAGTTTTGCCATCCGCATTGGCTGTTATTTAACTAGAGGAGCCTGAAAGAGCCACGTTCTTTGCAAACTTTAATACAAATTTAAAAGACAAATTTCACTATTCAAAAACCCATCGCCAATGTTATCAAAACACCCCACGAGGTAATTGGTGCATTCCACCCCCACAATAATACACCAGGCACTAGTAATCAAGCTGGGGCTTTCTATTTTCTAAAAACCAAAGAAATTAAGACCACAAAAATATAGGCCCTGAAGCGATGGACGTCGAGCCTACATCACGCTCTAAATTCACGGGCAAACAGACAGTTCGTAGTCGTCAACGATTGAACCGTACGACCCATCAGCACTCATATGAATAAGAGTATAGGGTAAAGTCATCCACTGAAGCGAAAAACGATGCAGATATCATGTCCAATTCCGAAACATGTACATTCTTAGGGAAATGTCCCTGCTCCCGTACATAATTCGCATTATAGCGGGCGGGAAATTAGGCTACTGTTAGGTGCCTCCCAAAAATGACATTAAACCTCTAACAGAACTAAAATACTTCAAAGCTGTGGAAACATAATTCGAAGTCACATCAATCCATGGTTATACCAAAAGTGTCTGATCCATATATTCTTCTTGTTTAACAACTTGAACGGATGTGATGGTATTGTTGGACTAGTTGTGCTGATGAGTGTCTGTAGAAAAATCAAAGCTTTTTTATGTGTTTTTTGATAGCGAATTTCCTATAAAATCAATCATCCTTTTTTAATCAAGAACACCGTATATTGAGCGACTTACAGATTGTACCCCATTGCTTCGCTTACTGAAAGATTTAATAAAAATCGATGTTGTCAATTCAGTGCGAGCTATACTGGCTTTCATTCAGCACGATTTTATCGATGCTGTTCTCTCAACTACACTTAGACATTGTAAGAGCCCGGTCATTGATATATCAACTAGTACCGAACAAAGGGAAATCGTGACCACGGACTACTATACAGCCAGAAAAATGTAAAACAAGATCTTCGTGACTACTTTTTCTCCAAATTGGGAAAACTGGCGGCAGAAATCACCACAAATTTTAAAACTTGTTCCAAGGCAAAATACCATCGTCACCCAGTTGGTCACGCAAACCATAGCGGGAACACCAATTATACTAGGTTATACTGGGGAAATTATCCGCATAGATATATTTTCAACCGATCAACAGCATTTTTTAACTTGTATCGTATCGACAAGTTTTCAAAATTTACTATAGATTTATTCAAGAGCAATCGTAGACATCAATATTCCGTTTTGCAGCCAATAAATCTGTTCCCTAACGTAAAAAAAGGTTTTTGTACATACAGGTCTCGAATTCGCCTCCTTTGTACAGAACATCTGATGGCCAAGTTTAGAGATTTCATAGCACCCTAGCAGAATTCGCACTGTCCATTATGATAAACCACAAAATAACCGATTCAACCGATCTTATTCTATTCGCAACAATAGAATATAACTGCCCACTCGGTTACAAATAAAAAACCTCACGAAATAATGCACGCTTTTCCACTAGATTTTGCTGTTACAATAAGACCCAAGATCAAAAAGGCGCAAGATAAAACACTAAGGTATTCAAATGCACACAAAGGCAATAAACAATACCAAGAAGGCAAAACGGTTGTTTAAATACAAACAGACTTTTAGGTACCAAACTAACACCACTGTGCTCAGAAGAAGTCATTGAAGCTAAACTAAGAACGACAGTGCTTATTAAAGAGGGAGTGGCCCAAATCGGACAACTTGGACACAAAACATTTATACGCAACAATTTTTTCAAAGAACTGTACTGTAATTCAGGAACTTGAAAACTTAATACTTGCAATCTTACCCTGTGCTAATTAAACGTAATAAGCCCAACAATCCTGAATGCCGTTGATGTTAGGGTGCTTGAAGGTAAACAGCCCACACACGTTAGCGTGTCGGATATTCTAAAAGTAGATACAAAATAACGTTTCAAAATCAAGACCTATTGTACTTTTTTATTTAATTACCCAAATCAATATTAACAAGAAAAATAAGAATTTTTCCAGTACAACATAAAAACTAAATCTTAGATATCGAGGACGGTAGCATTGTCGCTGATTGCGGAACGGAGACCTACGCTGCCAAGGATTGCAATGAATCAGCTGACACCACCTTGTGCAGGAGGCGCCAACCTGCGCACAACAACTCATTTTTGGCATGATCGCCCATTGCAATAAACAGCCTGGCCCCTTAGACCCTGTCACTATAAGTGACGAGGGAATGCTCATCATCAATGATTCAACCATATGTATCACTGACGAAAAAAGAAACCAGACGGTAACCTAGTGTCATACACCAAGAAAATTAAATTAAAATTAACCCCACTCTTCATATCAACAATATCGTGTGAGGAGTCTAAAAACTCCCCACAAATCCGGGTGCAGGAGAGCGGCCTAGCAACACGGAAGACGGCTGGAATGCGAGAGGATTCAAGGGCACAATATTATGTGGCATGCATATATTTTTTACTGATCCAAACTGAGATATTAAGCTTATTAAAATATATTGTGTACGTCGAGATCTCGGAAACTATAGAAGCCAGAAAATTGCGATCATGGATTCTGAATTAAATAATTCACATTTTTATGCCTAAAAGTCGTCACGCCCACACTTTTAAAAATTGATTTCATTTTTGTAATGTAATACAAGGTGCGGCAGCATAATTTCCTTTTTTTAAAACTCAATGAAAACTATTGTAGGTATCGGAAAATATTTATTTATATTTATAATGTACGTACATGTCTAATGTTTTTATTTATTTTTTTTTTATTTCTGGCGTTTGTCGTAACTCTTGTTAGCATAGCAAGTGTTATGTTGGCAATTTCTTCTTGGATGTTGCTTGGTCCAATCTTGTAGGGTTCTTGGACGGCTCACATAAACACGGGATTTCAAAAAACCCCATAGAAAAAATCACAAGGGGACAGATCGGGACGGGAGCCAACGGGGCTAAATTAAAGCGATTCCAAAATGCACGTAGGTCTCAACGGCAAAGGCACGCTCTTCACTATTCCAACGCATTAACGGGACCACTAGCTTTTAAGTTTTAATTTCTTTTGTTTTCGCTGCTACGCTATACGAGAGAGGTGTGCCACAAACGTTCGAACTTATTCGTAGTGGTTATGAAATTTATAGTCGGTGAGATATAAACGACTAGATTGAATATTTTGAGATAATAAGTTACTATAAGGCAACCACGAGTTCACTAGCTAGAGGAGTCATTAAATGAGAACCCGGAAAAAGACCCGGAAAAAGACTCCTAATCACCTGATCCTCCGAATTCAAATGGACCGGATAGGCGAAACACTGCAGGTACGTTGCCAGACTGGATTAATGGAATCTTAAGAACTTGCAAGGGAATGCCTGTTACGTCTGCATATTCGAGCCCTTGTCCTGCAAATAGATTTGAGCCGAGGCAGATGCATCCGATGTTCAGATACTAGCTTGCCAGCATAAGCTTACCATATTTTGGTCGTGAAATCTTGGTTCTCCTCTCAACTCCAACATAACGGGAATAAATGTTATAAGTAAATAGATTCGTAACGTTTGTCAGCCCCACCAACTTAGCTTTGGCTGGGCTTTCAGCCGCATTCCCTCCCCTTCACACGTCTGCAGCCGCATTTCGACTGAAACACAGGGGAATCCCCCAATCGCTAGCTCTCTCTTTTTCTCTCGGTCGCCCTGTCTTGCTTGCTCCTCTCTTGGATTTTGGTTCAGCGTGAGCGGTGGACAATCTTGCCTGTTAAGGGTGAAAGTTACTTGCTTGCATTTTTGTTCGTTTACCTTTATACGCCAGTCGGATAACCACTTTTCCACGTCGACCAGGTAGATGGCTAGCTGAGATGATGCTTTGATTGGGCATCTGGAGCGGCTGAGAATAGCTGTGTCATCCGCAAGTGTTGAAACTGTCAGGTTGCTGCTTGTAAGGATGTCTGCTGTGAATAGGACGTATAGTGTTGGGCCTAGTACGCTGCCTTGTGGGACACCGGCTTCAATACTGTGTTCGTCGGATATCGCAGTGTTGCACCTCACTACAAACTTCCTGTTGTAGAGGTACGATTCTAGCAGTTTATGAGTGTTGTTTGGAAGCGTTGTTTTGATTTTGTACATCAGACCGTCCAGCCAAACTCTGTCGAATGCCTGCGAAACATCTAGAAAAATCGCAGAGCAGAATTCCCGTTTTTCAAATGCGTTTCGTATTTCAGATGTTATGCGCTTAACTTGCTCAATAGTTCCATGTTTTTCACGAAAGCCAAATTGGTGTGCTGGTATTGTGTTGTGCGTGTTCAGGAATGGAGTAATAGTCAGAGACAGTAGGCATTTTTCGAAAAGTTTCGATAAGCAGGATAGAAGGCTTATGGGTCTGTACGACGATGGAACAGTGTGATCTTTTCCCGGCTTTGGTATCATTATTATTATTGACTTCCTGGAAAGTAGCCAAGTTTGTTGATGGCGTTGAAGAGCTGGGTAATGCTGCATACGGCACAGTAAGGGGTAATTAGGTCGCACCCTGCAGATTTTTTTGGGTTCAGATGTTCTTTGATGATTTTTGAGATTTCGTTTGAGCGAAACACAACTGGTGCATGATGAAGCTGGGAGTCGTCTGTTGCGGGCGGAATTTCAAACGTGTTTGTTGCAGAATTCGATTGGAAGACTTTTTGTAGATGAGTGCCAAATGTGCTGGCTCTATTTTTGTCGCTACGGGCCCAACCACCTGTGTGGTTTCTAATAGGGACCACTGGTACTGTGGGTGAGCCAAGAGTTGGGTGAGCTTTCCACAGTGAGTTTTTTGTACTGGATGTTGATCATTTTTCAATATAAGTACGTTGGGCAAGCTCTTCTTCTTGCTTTAAAGCTTTTGTATGTCAAACAGCTGAGTCCCTTGTCTTTATTCTGCAATATTGACTACTGCTCTTAATTTTTAAAAAATGTCCTGGGACCCGGGATCTACTTTGACTAGATAGCTTGGTTTACTTTCAAAGCTCTTAGTTGAAAATTTGAGTACCAAGCTTGAATTCAATTACAGTCCATTCCAAATTATAGAAAGAAGCCATAGACCTGTTGGTGTTCGAATTTTCATATTTTCTATGTATTATGGTCTTTTGGCATTAATGCCAGTACGTTGTTATTCCAGTTATTCCTTGTTATTCTCTAGAAATATAGTCCTAGCTTTGATTGCCCTGTTATACTTTCTGATGTCCGCCAGGCAAAATGGGCTGCACTCTTTTTTCTTCCTTTGTTTAATGGCCCATTCGAACGTTTTTTGGAGGTTCGTAGGTCGTAGATATCACCGCTAGTCCAAGTGGACCTCCAATACCCTTTAGGAACGTGCTTATGCTTGTCCTTAAATAACTTTTTCTTGGTTTGAATAAGAGTTGGCTCGTATTCTCTGGTATCAGATTTTTTGTAAAAGGGTCGTTCTAATTTCGCATATTTTTTCGAATTAGGAGTTGAAAATAAACGAGATTATAAAGTTCAAACAAAAGAGTTTCCTCGTCTCGCTTAAAATAAAAAAAATTAGAATAAAAAACAAAGAAAATTTTAGTTATTCCAAAATATAACTACAAGCTACATTGACGGTAGTGAGACCGACGAAGATATAGATAATGTAAAAATGTTTAACGATAAAGAATTCCAGGATCAACCTCAGGACCTACAACAAGAGGTACCACCAACACAGGAACAGGCGAAAGCCACAGGAACCATTAGTAATAAAGTTAAAATTAAACTCATAGAAGCGGCTGTAAATGCTAGAGCGCCAACAAAAAATATTCTCAGATAATCTTATGAAGTAAAAAAATAGGCAGAGAATATATAAGGGTGGACCCATGTTGCTATTCGAACAAATACCACATACATATTCCTTGTAAAAAACCACTAGACTTGGTATATCCATTCCAGTTTTTGACAGCAAACAAGATATGTAAATGGCGAACTGCAGAAATTAACTCCTAAGAAATCTACAAGCCATAGTTCAAGTACAGTAATAAACTTCGATGATGTAATAGCTACAATGGACTGCGCTTATGCGCTTATGCTACATATGGTTACAATGCGCCAGGGAGAAAAAACTAACTCTCATTATGAGAAAGACTTTCTTGACTTATAACACAAATACTGCCGCTATTCTAAATAACAGATCACGGCAGGATGCTTTAAACTTATTTTTGACCGGTTTATAAAAACCAGTCCGACATGAAGTTTTCTTAGCCAAACCCAGAGTTTTGCCATCCGCATTGGCTGTTATTTAACTAGAGGAGCCTGAACGAGCCACGTTCTTTGCAAACTTTAATACAAATTTAAAAGACAAATTTTACTATTCAAAAACCCATCGCCAATGTTATCAAAACACCCCACGAGGTAATTGGTGCATTCCACCCCCACAATAATACACCAGGCACTAGTAATCAAGCTGGGGCTTTCTATTTTCTAAAAACCAAAGAAATTAAGACCACAAAAATATAGGCCCTGAAGCGATGGACGTCGAGCCTACATCACGCTCTAAATTCACGGGCAAACAGACAGTTCGTAGTCGTCAACGATTGAACCGTACGACCCATCAGCACTCATATGAATAAGAGTATAGGGTAAAGTCATCCACTGAAGCGAAAAACGATGCAGATATCATGTCCAATTCCGAAACATGTACATTCTTAGGGAAATGTCCCTGCTCCCGTACATAATTCGCATTATAGCGGGCGGGAAATTAGGCTACTGTTAGGTGCCTCCCAAAAATGACATTAAACCTCTAACAGAACTAAAATACTTCAAAGCTGTGGAAACATAATTCGAAGTCACATCAATCCATGGTTATACCAAAAGTGTCTGATCCATATATTCTTCTTGTTTAACAACTTGAACGGATGTGATGGTATTGTTGGACTAGTTGTGCTGATGAGTGTCTGTAGAAAAATCAAAGCTTTTTTATGTGTTTTTTGATAGCGAATTTCCTATAAAATCAATCATCCTTTTTTAATCAAGAACACCGTATATTGAGCGACTTACAGATTGTACCCCATTG
This sequence comes from Drosophila teissieri, assembly GCF_016746235.2. Lineage (NCBI taxonomy): Eukaryota > Metazoa > Arthropoda > Insecta > Diptera > Drosophilidae > Drosophila > Drosophila teissieri. Next base: position 695,273 of record NW_025224993.1, read on the forward strand.
CTTCGCTTACTGAAAGATTTAATAAAAATCGATGTTGTCAATTCAGTGCGAGCTATACTGGCTTTCATTCAGCACGATTTTATCGATGCTGTTCTCTCAACTACACTTAGACATTGTAAGAGCCCGGTCATTGATATATCAACTAGTACCGAACAAAGGGAAATCGTGACCACGGACTACTATACAGCCAGAAAAATGTAAAACAAGATCTTCGTGACTACTTTTTCTCCAAATTGGGAAAACTGGCGGCAGAAATCACCACAAATTTTAAAACTTGTTCCAAGGCAAAATACCATCGTCACCCAGTTGGTCGCGCAAACCATAGCGGGAACACCAATTATACTAGGTTATACTGGGGAAATTATCCGCATAGATATATTTTCAACCGATCAACAGCATTTTTTAACTTGTATCGTATCGACAAGTTTTCAAAATTTACTATAGATTTATTCAAGAGCAATCGTAGACATCAATATTCCGTTTTGCAGCCAATAAATCTGTTCCCTAACGTAAAAAAAGGTTTTTGTACATACAGGTCTCGAATTCGCCTCCTTTGTACAGAACATCTGATGGCCAAGTTTAGAGATTTCATAGCACCCTAGCAGAATTCGCAATGTCCATTATGATAAACCACAAAATAACCGATTCAACCGATCTTATTCTATTCGCAACAATAGAATATAACTGCCCACTCGGTTACAAATAAAAAACCTCACGAAATAATGCACGCTTTTCCACTAGATTTTGCTGTTACAATAAGACCCAAGATCAAAAAGGCGCAAGATAAAACACTAAGGTATTCAAATGCACACAAAGGCAATAAACAATACCAAGAAGGCAAAACGGTTGTTTAAATACAAACAGACTTTTAGGTACCAAACTAACACCACTGTGCTCAGAAGAAGTCATTGAAGCTAAACTAAGAACGACAGTGCTTATTAAAGAGGGAGTGGCCCAAATCGGACAACTTGGACACAAAACATTTATACGCAACAATTTTTTCAAAGAACTGTACTGTAATTCAGGAACTTGAAAACTTAATACTTGCAATCTTACCCTGTGCTAATTAAACGTAATAAGCCCAACAATCCTGAATGCCGTTGATGTTAGGGTGCTTGAAGGTAAACAGCCCACACACGTTAGCGTGTCGGATATTCTAAAAGTAGATACAAAATAACGTTTCAAAATCAAGACCTATTGTACTTTTTTATTTAATTACCCAAATCAATATTAACAAGAAAAATAAGAATTTTTCCAGTACAACATAAAAACTAAATCTTAGATATCGAGGACGGTAGCATTGTCGCTGATTGCGGAACGGAGACCTACGCTGCCAAGGATTGCAATGAATCAGCTGACACCACCTTGTGCAGGAGGCGCCAACCTGCGCACAACAACTCATTTTTGGCATGATCGCCCATTGCAATAAACAGCCTGGCCCCTTAGACCCTGTCACTATAAGTGACGAGGGAATGCTCATCATCAATGATTCAACCATATGTATCACTGACGAAAAAAGAAACCAGACGGTAACCTAGTGTCATACACCAAGAAAATTAAATTAAAATTAACCCCACTCTTCATATCAACAATATCGTGTGAGGAGTCTAAAAACTCCCCACAAATCCGGGTGCAGGAGAGCGGCCTAGCAACACGGAAGACGGCTGGAATGCGAGAGGATTCAAGGGCAGCCAGATCAAACGGTAAATGATGGACCCTGGACCCCGGAAAAGCGGAGAGACCGTGAGCTAACGGTACCCCGCTGGACCTTGGACTCGAGCCAGCCAGCCAGAGCGCAGAACGACAAGCGAGTGTCGAAGCGGGGATCCAAGGAGGATCACTACAAGCGTAGGACATGCGAAGGACCTGGCGTGGTCAGAAAGGGACGGTGAAGTCATTGGTCGGCAAAGGTCGGCATAACATCCTAAGCCCCAGTCGAGCCGAGACGGGTACGCCGTCGAGAGCGACGAGGGAAAAGCGGAAGAAGGACGACGAAGGAGCAACGACGCGCATATGAAGGCGAGGACCGTAGGAGTCCCTTGGTCAAGCGTCACTGAATAGAAACTCTGTCTTCTCTTTCTATTAGAGCCCGTGTCCTGGGTAAGGACTAAGGCTGAGGGAGGGGCATCCGATGTTCAGGCACTAGGTGGCCAGCGTAATCTCGTCGATTTGGGGCCGTGGAATGTTGGTTAGGCACTCACCTATCCAACATAACGAGAATAAATATTAGAAGTGCCTGTAAAAATATTTACATTCGTACCGTTCCTCTGGTATTCACAAAAAAAAATGCCCCAGTTCACTAATCTTTGCCGGCTTTTATTTTATGCTCGGCTGTGGGCATGTGAGTTTTAATTAGCGGATTATTATTGTCATTACACTGCTCATATTTGCTGACCGGACATCGTTTCCCGCGCTATGCACTATTGAAGCTGCGGGATGCTGGATGCGATCCTTTCCAGGGTATGGTGATGGCTGCACTGATCGCTTGTATATCCTTACAAATTTCATTATTTCCAGCAATACTAACAACACTGCGATGAAGTCAAGTGTATGTTGTACGCCCAGGTTCTTTGTGGTCAATGACTTCAAAGGTGTTAATCACATTAGCGGTATGGATGCCTTGGACTCCTCACAGAAGTCTTAAGACTTCATTTATATCTCTTGACGCAGCTGATAGGATTGTAGTTCTTCTTTCATGAGTATTGCTTTTGCCGGCTCTTGATCCTTCCAGTCTAAGTCCTGGTATCCTGGGATTTTGTGCAGGATTGGATCTTCGCTCCTCTCGACACTTTACTTTGACCGAAGTCCTTGGCTCTTAAGACAGTTCGGAAAATTGCTTCTCGAGAATATGAACTCCCGAAAATATACCTCCCTAGAATTGAACTCCCGATAATACTTTGAATACTTTATCGGTGGGCTGAGCCTTATATACCGGCTTAGAGCTTCTTCTGGACTACTGCTGTCATCGGTCTTTTAGGCCAAGTGTTCCAAGTTATAATTCCATATTTCCCATATTTTGGGAGACAACACCCGTTTGTGTGAACTGTGACCGTACTTGGAGTAGAATTTCCCTGTGACCGATTGCGACCTTTGAACTGGTCATCGGACACTGGTTTATTGTCGAACTGCATTTTCTTTGACGCGTTCCGTCTGACTCAACGAGATGGTTGTACCCCTTCCCCTACTTTAGATTCTGGTTGGTTTTTTATGTGAATCTTCAAAGTCTTATGACCTTACAAAAAGGGTGTACGTAACACTTGAGCTTTTTATTGTATGAAACTTCAAAACGAACAGAACATAATATTCTTGCTTAAAGCTAATATAAGTTTGCGCAAGCGCAAAAATGGTGTGATTGGTGGCTATGCACGATCATCTGGTCAAATGCTGTGTCAGCGAGTTAACCGTTGCTGGCCTCGGGTAATCGGTCATTACCCGTCTGGTAGACACTAGTTAACTACCTCCTGTGCCCCCTTAACCGGCCGACCCTCATTCGGTGATTACTCGTCGTAGCTGGTCCGCAGATCTTCTGGTCCTGATAAGGGACCAAACATTTTTCTTGCTCTACATCCGCTGGCCTTTTATCCATGACCGAGTGGATTGACTTGCTGTGTCTGGAGGTGGTTATCAGGATCACATCTACAGTGTGATTTCCTAATCGATTTTAAGGCATCTAGCGATTTCTAGCAGTAGTTTACTTTGGCATTTGGAGGCATATGTAGGAGAATAAAGCCTCGATAGTTCTTGAGGATACGTACTGTACGATGGCGAATTTCGAGAACTTGTCAATTTTTTTTTATCTGTGGAAAGTGTCTATGTGTAGCATTTTTCCCACATGAGAGGGTATTGGCGTCTCCCTGATCTGTTGTTTTTTAGGATGTCTGTCATATTTGGCTTTCCCGTATGCCGTGCAATTTGTAACTATTTCGTTAGCCAGTCTTGCAATTTTGTATAATAGTATTCGGAGAGTACCTGCCCTATTATGCTCGGACGTAAGAATCTCCCTTCTTTCTTCGACTGCGGATATGTCTGTGACCCGTTTTTGCCAGTGCCAGAATTTTGCAGGCGGAAAACTTCGGAGTACTACATCCTGTATCACGGCTAGCGTGTGTAAGTGTGTAAGTATGAAAGGCATTTATGATTGTGTCTGCTAACTCTTTCAGAAACTCTTCTCTGTCCAAGAAGATTATTAAATGCCAAAACAATATAAAGGTGCGCTTCCGATGTGATTGCGCGAATTCTAATATAATTTGCTTTGGAAGAAATTTAAAGGTTTAAGGGTTTGTCCGTGCTTTCAATATCATGGGTGAGCCACTGTTCGCTGTGGATTGTAGCCACACAGGATTCCACCTCCTTTATGGCATTGAGTTATTGTTTGGATAGCGCTTCAGCGACCAAATTCTCTCAGGCCTATAGCAAACACGTGCACTGACTTCATTGTTGCGCCTTTTCCATCTCTTTATTTTTGCGATTGGTTTAAATTCCGAAACAACAAAGGTTAGTGGCTGTCGCTGTTTCTCGGAAAGTTGCACTTGGAATTTTTGACGAAGCTATAATTATTTATACGTGGCCCTACTTTACTTACTTTAGTAGGTGCATTACTAAATGAATGCCACATTGACCAAAAGCCTTTTTAAATCAAGTGAAATAATTGAGACGTATTTACTTCGAGCAATATTTTGGAGACTGTCTAGTACTGATTTGCCTCTTTTGAAGCCGTATCGGCTGTTGTGAATAAGATAATATTAGCACATCCTTTTTGCTATTATTTTGTCTAGAGCCTTGGCTTGGCATGAATTATAAAAAATAGCTCGTAATCATATCGACAGAGTGGAGCGCGCGAGACAGATGGATTACAAAATGAAAGCAAACACGATGTAATACAAAATTACGAAACTTATTATCATTTCCTTAAATATTGGTATTGGAAATTAAAATTTATCCCCACTGGGATAAGCCTAAAAAGATTACCGAAACAAATACGAGAATATTAGGCTCTCGTGGAAGCCCTAAGTTCCCGAGAGGAATAACAAGGAATTAAAAAAAAGAACAAGAAAAAAATTCTGTTTTTTGACATAAACACTGATGGGAAATGTGCCTCGTCAGAGAAGAAAACGATGGCGTCTCGCGGCAATGCAGCAAGCATGTTTTCACTCGCGATTTGTCTTGCTTCGTAACCACGTGGCTGTAATTCCTGAACGACTACCATTTTGTAGGGATGCATATGAAGATGTTTTTCAATTATTCGATGCATAGAACGCCTTGAAAAACCAAGAACTTGTGACTGTTTTCGAATCGACCGCATGGGAGACTGATGAATGGCGGCTCGAACCCCCTAGATGTTTTCTGCAGAAGTGATTGACACTCCCTTCTGATCGTAGACACATTACCACTCGTCTCAAACGTTTTTAACCGAGAAAGAATGCGACTTCGATCTGGGACACGGCAGCGGAGGGCGATATTAAACCTCATGCGCAAAACGTACGGTGTTCCACAGACCACAACATTTTGGAAATTGAAGGACCGTGTTGAAGCAAACTTCCCAATCACCTCTTTCAAATGAATCCCACCCTAGATATCTGCGACCTTTCAATCGGGTAGGGCGCTCTTTACAAATCCATCTGTCTTGCGCGCTCCACCCTGTGTGTCGGTATGGGGTTCTATAATGCGAAGGACCAATTAAGGAATATTGAAGAATATTTTTTATGGTGCCTGCCTATTGTTTATGTTTGGGCTTGGGTTTAATAATGTTTTTGAAGTAAAGGGTGGATGGGAAAGTGATCGCTTCCGTGGAGGTCGTCTAGCTCTTTGCAGTTGATTTCAGAAGATAGACGCAATATAGGAAAAAGGTATACAACGAGAAAAATATATACAAAAATTTTTAAGATTTTATCAACGAATTAAGACCAACGATAATGGACCAAGACAATGACGATTATAATTATTTTGTGACAACGATATGTTAAGGACGTTGTCAATTTAGTACTTGATATCGGATTTTTCTTCTGTAGACAACGTAGTATCTGGTATATTAAATTAACAAAGAACTACCAATTGGTCCCTATCGGCTAGATTATTTGAAACTGTTTCGATAACGGACAAATGATTACAAAATTTTGAGAAGACTAACCGCAATTAAGACTCAACCTCCCCGCCTGTAGGGTCGGTCCTGCCATTAGTTTTTGCACATAGTTGCGGCAATATCTGGAGTTTAGGATCTCCATCTTTAACCAAATCTTTTTAAACATAATGACACAGAGTGTAAGTGAAATATCATCAAAATACAATAATACCCACGGGCCCTTTTTTCCTATTAACACCCGACAATTATAGAGTAAAAGGGTATACTAGATTCGTTGAAAAGTATGTGACAGGCAGAAGGAAGCGTATCCGACCATATAAAGTATATATATTCTTCATCAGGATCAAAAGCCGAGTCGATCAGGCCATATCCGTCTGTCTTTCCGTATGATAGATAGTCGGGGAACTCGACTATAGCGTTCTCTCTGGTTTTGATCTTAGCTTTGTACTCTTTCACTACCATACTATCTGTGATCTGTGAAAGATAAAATGTCCTTAACGTAAAAAAAGAAATGAAAACTTTTCCATTTTTATGGTATTTTGTTATGTCTTGTATAAAACACAATACGTTAGATGATGGTTTTATAAGTTTAGACGTTTTATAAGGGAAAACTGCACCACCCACCTCTTCTAATTCTTCTTCTTCAAAAAACTAACATCTAGTTTTAATGTCTCCTATCAAAATGCTAGAGGGTTTCGTAGCAAGCTAACTAAATTGTATTCTGATAGCCTTTCCTTTGCATCCCATATCATTGTGTTTACAGAGACTTGGTTAAAGTAGGAGATACTTAACTCGAAAGTTTTCCCAGATATGTTCACAATATACAGGCATGATAGTCCCTCCAGACAGGAAGATGGAGTCCTAATTGCGGTTAGGCGTACCCTCGCGTCAGGGGAGGTACTTTTTGACGACTCCCGTAACGTAGAACTCATATGCGTAAAGCTGTCATTTTGCGATAGCGCTGCTTATATTACGTGCTCTTTCTTTCCGTCCTCTTGTGAAATCCCAGAATAACTAAATCATTTGTCCGCTGTCCAATACACACCAATTGGAAGTTTTAGGTGATTTTAACATACCTGGCACTACATGGTCCACAAAACAAAAATCGAATATCCTTTACCCTATAGCACAACATAACTTTATTGACGTCTTGCTCGAGTTATCGTTGTCGCAAGTTAATTATATTCGAAAATCTCTGGGTCGATTATGGAATCTATGTCTTGTGACAAGTCCTGAAAGTGTGTTTCTGTCCAGAGTAGCACCTCTTATTCAACCTCAAGATGAACATCATCCAACTCTTAAGGTGACAATCGACATCGGAACCATATCCGTCTGTCTGTCGTCCCTCCATCCGTCCGTCCGTCCGTATGAACGAGATTACAGGAACTATAAAAGCTAGAAAGTTGAGATTCAGCATGCAGACTCCAGAGACATAGACTCAGCGCAAGTTGGTTAACCCATGTTGCCTCGTCTACCCTAACGCTCCACAACTCCCACGCCCACAGTTTTGAAAAATGTTTTAATATTTTTTCACATTTCTGTTACCCTTATAAAACTCACTCTAACGCCCACAAACCGCAAAAAACCGTCAGTGCTGAAGTCTCTCCTTCGCACTTCCACTAGCTGAGTTTTAGATAGTGGGGGAACTCGTTCCTTCTAGTTTTATATCTGGCTTTAATTAGTCCGATTATTACTCCTGCAACAAAATACCGCAATGAAATCATTTTTTTACTTCCTTCTTTTAATTCCTTCTTTTCCTCTCGGGAACTTAGGGCTTCTACGAGAGCTTTCCATCTAACTCTATTTTGAGCTGTCTGTTTTGCACTTTCCCATGTGGTGTTTATTCGGGCTAGTTCTTGGTGAGCGGTTCCTCTCCAGGTTGCTCTTGGCCTTCCTACTCGCCTGCTTTCTTGGGGGTTCCAGTCTAGTGCCATCCTCACTATGCTAATCGGGTTTCTTCTGATAGCGTGCCCTATCCACATCCATTTTTTCTTCCTTATTTGGATGTGAATCGGGGACTCTCACTTCCGTATAGCAGTATGGATTTCACACACGCACACACGATCCTGAGCTTTGTTCATCAGCTTTCGGCTGATTTGTCGGTCTCTCCATATGCGGTATAGTCTCCCAAATGCTGAGCGGGCTTTGCCAAGACGACTGGGGACATCATCCATCCACTCCACCACTGTTGGATATGGTATGGGAAACTGTTAATGAACTCGATTGGGTTCCCATTTATGTTGATGTTTCCTTGGCTGGAGTGGTTGAAGCGCATAGCTTTTGTTTTCGCTATGTTAATCTCGAGCCCTACGCTGCTAACTATCCAGACGAGGTAGTCACTTTTCCTCTGTATGTCGCCGAGTCTGTGCGATGTGAGACAGATGTCGTCGCGCATGTTGTTCTCGCCGGCTGCTCGTACTGCGTCTATCCAGCTGTGCTCTTTTGTCCTTTCTGGCCGACCTTTTCACCGCTCTGCATAGTCCGCGATACTTCTCACGGTACTGTTGTGAGCTGGTCCGCCAGAGGCTTCAGGTGGTTCCTCCTTCAAATCAGGTCCCAGTAGCGAGTGTCTCCATTTCCTGCTAATGCATATGTGGTCGATCTGGTTGCGCGTATTACCACTGGGAGATGTCCAGGAGTATTTGTGGGCACCTTTGTGTGGGAATATTGTGCCGCCGATGACCAGTTGGAATAGCTGGCAGAGTTACACTAATCTCTCTCCGTTATCGTTGCGAGTCCCAGTTCCATGCTGGCCCATGACAGATCTTAGTCCGGTGTTGTTGGGGCCAATTTTGCATTGAAGTGACCCATGAGAGGATGTTAATGTCACCTTGCCGAAGCTTGTTGAGGGTTGCTGTAAGGGCAGTATAGAAGTCGTCCTTGGTGTCGTCGTTTGCGTCTTCCGTCGGGGCATAGCATTGAGTGATGTTTATGTATCTAGCTCTACATCTGAACCTGGCGGTCATGAGAAATGGGTTCCCAGGAAACCAGTGCCTTCTTTATGCGCTTGGACACGAAAATTCCCACTCCATATCTGCTGCCGTCACTGTTGCCACTGTGTAGGACTAGATTGCTATCTGATGTTGTTGTTTCCCCACTGCCAGCCCACCTCATCTCGCTGATTGCAGCTATTGCAATGTGGAGTTTCTTCATCTCCGCCTCGAACTGTGCTAACCTAGATGGTTCCCTTAGAGTTCTAACGTTCCATTGTCCAATTCATGGGAGTGGAAGTTGCCGAAAATTGTTGTAATAGGCATTTTAGAAAAGCATTTCAGAGAGGAAGTTTTGTATGGCCATGCTCTCGTCATGGGTGGGGTTTGAACCCACGACCCCGTGGTTAGCAGGTAGTTGCGCTATCCATTACACCACGAGGCCCCGATGTACTATCCGTCAATCTCTAACAAACCTTCTTGGTTTAACAAAGAGTTGACATACCTAAGAAATGTAAAGGGCCGACTTTATACAAAATTTAAAAATACCGGTTCTCAGTCTATCCTTTCTAAATATTTAAGTGCTCGGTTAAATTTGGCCGTGCTTAATGCTCAGTGTTATATCAGTGTTATAAACCTTTGTAAGTTCGAGTTCGCGCAGGATCCGTAACATTTTTAGATTTTTTGTTTACACTACGCGCAAAACGATTTCCTACCTTAATCGCTATTTATTAAAAATACTACGGTAATAGCGGATCAGGAAATAGCCGATCTATTTGCCAAGTTTTTTCAAACACCATATTCCTCCTTCCGAACAGCCTTACTCTTACGGGGTATTAAAGTCGAATTATTTTATTTTTCCCACTATAAACAAATGCCCACTGCTTTACGATTTTCAGAGTGTGAAGCCAGTCTAATCGCCAGGTCCCAACGGAATTCCCGGCTGTGTGCTTAGACTCTGTGCAGAAACCTTGTGCAAGCCTCTACTGGAATTGTTTATCCATATATGGAAGGATTCCTTTGTGATCCCTCTCCATTAAAAAAGGTTACAATTTGGATGCAAGCAATTACAGAGGAATCTCTAAACTGTAGGTTATCATTAGGTTTTTTGAAAATTTTATCACTCCTAATTTGCAGAACCTTTGTAGGTCATCATATCAGTATGGTTTTATGAAACGCAGAAACAACCACTAACTTTTTGAAGCTAACTTCCCTGGTAATAAAGGGCTTCCAAAACAATCTTCTTTAAAATCAATCGTCATCTTCAATGACTTTAGAAATACAATTGACTCTGTTAATCATTCTCTTCTAGTAAGGAAACTTGATTTATTAGGCTTTCCTGTTGATCTTCTAAATTGGATTTTAAGTTATCTGAATTGCAGGACGGAACGGGTCCTATTTTAAAATTCTCTTTCTTGTATTCTCAGAGTCTCATCCAGTGTCTCACAAGGGAGCTACCTCGGTCCGCTCCTTTTTACCTTATTTATTAACGACCTTCCCTTAGTAATAAAACATTCGCGTGTACTCATGTACGCTGACGACGTACTCCAGTATAAGGACGTTAAAGACAATCCTAGAGGATTCCATTGGATAGGGATATAGCCCGTGCTTAAGAAAGCTGTGAGTATAGCCTGTAGCCATGGGGTGATCACTTCTTTGGACACCTGTAGCATGGCTGGAAATATTCCATCTAGTCCCGGTGCTTTTATTCCTGCAAAGGAGTATATAGCCCATTGAATTCTTCTAGAGGATATTAGATCTGTTGGGAGATGCTCTTCTCCAGTTACGAGGTCCTGGTGCTTGCTGGCATCGGATATCTCGGTACATCCTGGGAAGTGAGCATGCATTGGTGCTAGTAGGGCCTCTTCGCTGCCCTCAGTCCACTGTCCGTCATCGCGTTTGAGCTGACTCTCTATGGTTGGCTGCTTCGATAGCAGCTTCCTGAGTCTAGCCGTTTCTGGGGCCGTCTTGATATTGGAGCAGAAGTTTCTCCACGAGCTTCTTTGTGCCCTGCGTATTTCCTTCTTGTAATCCCTGAGTAGAATCTTGTATTCCCCATTGATTATATCATTATTTGCGTCTTTGGCGATTTTGAAAAATTCTCGGAGGTTATTGCGTAGAAGCGAAAGATTGTCATTCCACCATGGTGGCCTGGTCCTCTTCCTAGTTCTAGATGTCGCGTTGCGCATTTAAGTGTTCCGGGGGTTTCTGAACGAGGTTGGTTGGGGAGAGTGTTCGAATTCGCATAGCTATTGTATGTACTTATGATCTGAGAAGGATGGTCTCTCAAGGACTCTCCATTCTGAAACCGTAGTACTTTGTCCCCTTACGAGTGTTAGGTCTAGTACGTTTGAGGAGGTGGGACCTACACAGGTATGCTCTTCCCCTACGTTAACTATGCATAGGTTGGTTGATAGTAAAAAGTTTAGAAGTGACTCACCTCTGTCGTTGATGTCGGGGCTCCCCCATATGCAGTGATGCGAGTTGGCGTCTGCACCCACGATCAGTTGTTGATCGTTCGGGCTGGCTTTCACCATGCTCCTGAGTTCCTCCGGTGGGGCCGTTCTGTCGTGTGCCATGTAGCAGGAAGCTACCAAAAGGCGATTCCTCTCGCTCTCCAGCATCACAACAGCCAGGTCATCCGTGCTGTAATTTAACATAAGGTTAGCATGCAGGCCCTTCCGTACAAGTACGGCGGCTCTGTTTCTGCTTACCGAGGGTGTGTAGAAGAGGTTGTAATTGGAGGACTTTAGTCTGGCGACGGCATTGCCCGAGGCAATCCATGGCTCTTGGACCAAAGCAATGTCGGCGGAACTTAAAAGTTAACAAACGAAATTTTTTTTATTGAAACATAGTAAGATATAAACAACCTAATGAAATATGATGATTTTTTGTTTCGGCATAAGTATTTTGACAGGGCTTTAAGACAATGAAAATAAGTTTAAATGAAGCTGGATTAGCTCCTTATTGAAACAATAAATAAAATAGAATTCCTCCTTTGGCATCAATAACTTTTTTGAGTCGGTCCTTTACTGAATCCATCAAATTGTGAAGGTTCTCTGGAGTTATCTCTTTCCAAAGGAAAGTGAGCTCAGAAATCGTCTCCTCTCGAGTTTCTAACGAACACACTCAATGAGCGTTGTCCACCTCAACAAACTCTGTCTACCTTTTTGACCAGCTGGCTCAGGGAAAATGGGCGTGGGCTTTGTGTTAAGATGAAAAAGAGTGTCACAGCTATATTATAGTAGACAGAGATACGATATCTGCAATTACAATAACCAAACGGTTAAGAATCAGACAAGAACGTGTACCTATTGAAGACGAGGACCAGATGGTATTGCCCTCGTTTTATACCCACCCCACTCTTTTACAACCGCTGCTTTACATACCCTTTGGTGCCGAAAAAGACATCAGATTAATTCATATTCGACACCATATAATCAAAGATAAAGATAATATTTCGATGAATTTTCCTAAACTATCCTTAAATCTAAAGTTTAATTTACAGCAAAAGAAAAGAAAAACAAGAGAGAACGCTATAGTCGAGTTCCCCGACTATCTGATACCCGTTACTCAGCTAGTGGAAGTGCGAAGGCGAGTCTTCAACACTGACAGTTTTTTTCGGTTTGAGGGCGTTCGAGTGGGCGTGGCAAAAAGTTTTTTGGCAAATCGATAGAAATTTACAAGTCTAATACAAAAATGAAAAAATATCAAAACATTTTTCAAAAGTGTGGGCGTGGCACTTTTGGGCGGTTTGTGGGCGTTAGAGTGGGCGTGGCAAAAAGTTTTTTGGCAAATCGATAGAAAATTACATGACTAATACAAAAATGAAAAAATATCAAAACATTTTTCAAAAGTGTGGGCGTGGCAGTTTTATGCGGCTTGTGGGCGTTAGAGTGGGCGTGGCAACATGAATCAGCAAACTTGCGCTGCGCCTATGTCTCTGGAGTCCGTATGTTTAATCTCAACTTTCTAGCTTTTGTAGTTCCTGAGATCTCGACGTTCATACGGACAGACGGACGGACAGACGGACGGACAGACGGACATGGCCAGATCGACTCGGCTACTGATCCTGATCAAGAATATATATACTTTATATGGTCAGAAACGCTTCCTTCTGCCTGTTACATACTTTTCAACGAATCTAGTATACCCTTTTACTCTACGAGTAACGGGTATAACAAGAGAGAACGCTATAGTCGAGTTCCCCGACTATCTGATACCCGTTACTCAGCTATTGGAAGTGCGCAGGAGAGTCTTAAACACTGACAGTTTTTGGCGGTTTGTGGGCGTTAGGGTGGGCGTGGCAAAAAGTTTTTCTGCAGATCAATAAAAATTGACAATACTAATAAGAAAATTATGGCAATTTTGGGCGGTTTGTGGGCGTTAGGTTGGGCGTTGCAAAAAGTTTTTCTGCAGATCGATAGAAATTTACAATACTAATAAGAAAATGAAAAAATATCAAAACATTTTTCAAAAGTGTAGGCGTGGCAGTTTTGGGCGGTTTGTGGGCGTTAGAGTGGATAGAGTGAATCGACAAACTTGCGCTGCGTCTATGTCTCTGGAGTCTGTATGCTTATTCCCAAAATTCTAGCTTATATAGTTCCTGAGATCTCGACGTTCATACGCACAGACAGACGGACGGATATTTTAAGTTTACGTTATATTGTGTCTTCGGCTTACTTTACATCAAGACAACTACGACTAATTGATATTTAGACTTTTGATTCTTTAAATTACGAAAATTATATATAATATAAACTTAGTTAAGGCAAGGAATTTTTAACACACTTTTTAGGAATCTCTGACGGTATATATGTATATGTTCAGGTATTACATGATTTACGGCTATGCCGTACTTACGCACTTTCCATCGATGTCAGCAGGCCTGATGACTGTTGATGTGTAGCAGGGGGTATTAATTTAAGTTGGGAATTTCACATATATATTTCTTAGAACGTACGCCAGATAAGAATCGTACAGTTTATAAGTACACGATTATTCGTGTTGGGCTGCATCAAGTACGCAGCGGATGCAGCGTCACAACCAGCGGCTTCTCGCTGGAATCGGGTCGTGCACGAATATTCATGCAAATCGCATGGATGAAGAAGCAGAAGACACGCCTATTCGATGTGTGTGACAGGGACAGCACAACAATTGTATGTGCGCGATGAAGGCGAAGAAAAGATGCACACCAAGCCGATGTGTCCACGTAGAAGAAGCAGTAACGGATGCACGACTCGGCGGGTGTTCCGGTTGCACCCGATGATCTTGCTGCGATCGATGAAGCCACAGAAAATTCCACACCTGGTCAAAAGTTGAGGTCGAAAACCAATGCATAAGACTTCTACCTCCAAATAGTGGTATGGGCAGCATACGCAATTGATGTTAAAGAACGATTTAAAGTAAAAAAAAACACTTCTCCAGTCGACACGATGCTTTTCACTAATTTGGGGACGCTTCGAAAAGTTGAACTGCACTCGATCACGCCTTCCAGGAAGTATAAAGATCGATTGTGAGGATCTGAAGTTGGCTATGATGGTTCGTTGCCAAATTAGTGCGATAACTTCTATTGGGTTGCCATCCTGACAAGTTTTATGTAACGAAACTGTTCTTTTGCGTTTTAAAAGAGACCAGATGTTCTCAATAATATTTAAACTTTGAGGGGGCCAGTCCAAGTCGGTACGCCAACATCCTTTAGGAACTTGGTTATCATTCAGTCAAATATTGCCCTTGGTTCATCGAGCCGGATATAGGGACCAAGTCACCCAACCCATTGTAGGCAACACATTAGGGTTGCCGAAAATTTTTTAAATATAGTATCGATGATTTTTTCGATATTAAAAGAATGTCAATTTGATATAATATATATAATTTTAAAATATCGATATATAATATATTTCCGATATTTTAAAATTGTTCTTTCATTTCAACAAAAATATATCCGTCCCACGATAAAAAGATGTATGTATGTACATATATTTGTAAATAACAAATTAAATATATTTTTAATTTCTTTTAAACTTATTCTAATTAATATTAGAAAACGCGCCACCTTAAATGCTTTATATATTATAGTGCCTATTTTTAAAGTGGGACACTAGGTTAGTAGAGATCCCACTTGTTTTAATAGTTTTTGCGCATATTTTGCACTTGGCAGTGCCGTTTTTAATATCAGAATAATTTTCTTTTATTTGCATGACGCTCATGGTCGTGGTTAGCGGTCGCTTTTTCCAATGCAAAATGTGACCAACGCAAAAGTATCAACTACGACCCAAGAAAAATATAGCATATTTGATATATCGCCAAAACCAATATCGCGATATAAATATATTGATTTGAAAAATATTATTCGATATATTGATATTTCGATATATTTTCGGCATCCCTACAACACATCCCCACACCATGACATAGACTCCACCATGGCTCACTTTCTGACAAACAGGCCGTCTTTTTCGCCTTTACTGAGTTGGCAATCTTATAAAAATTCTTTGTTTTTGACGAGTTATACTGGAAAGAGCTTTCATCCGTCCATAAAACTTCTCCAGAACGACTTCGGCTTTTCCAGATGTTTTTTTGCAAGTTTCAGCCTTTGTTAAGTTTGTTTTACCAATATATGTCTTCATGTCCTGTTCCTTTAAACGTCGACGAACTGTGCGCTAACTGATTGCCTTACGTTTACTTTTCGGAAGGCTGGCAGTCAGATTCCACTGCGTTGCAACGGCCCGGGGCTTCGCAAGAGGATTATTTTTAAATTCCCGTATAAGGATTTTTTCGTCAGCGATCGTTGTTATCCGCTTAGGATTATGTTTCATAAACTTTTGATAATGCACAGTTTGTCGCGACACATTAAACTCATTAGACATGTTTTTTACTTTAATTTCAGCGTTAAACTGTACTACCATTGATGATCTAATAAATAAACTTAACTCAGCCTTTTTACCACGTGGCTATCAATTAATTTTTTGTTTTTATTAACGTTTAATATCCAAAAAAGATAATTTTAAACAATTGTTGATTAACACGTGCTCAAAAGCAGAATACCATTTACTAAATGAGTTTGTCAAAATACTTGTGCCGAACCAAAATTAGTTGTCTGCGTGCATTCTTATCAGTAGAAAGAGAATGCAAAGGGTAAACCGTATAAAAATTGGCATTCTGTGTGCTAAATATATTCATCTTTGCACCGCTAGTTAACGGTATCAAGCACAAGCTAGGTGTTGGAGCAGTAATTTATGTTAAAAAGAAATACTTGTAGTTTGTAAACTAGATGAAATGTAAACATAGCATAACAGCTTACATGAGAGCTTAATTGTAGTTGTGCTCACTGGATTACTCTTCTATTGAGAAGCTTTATGGTCAGAGAAAAATTTGGTATGGCCCGTGTGATCAGTCGTTTCGTGAGCATAACCGTGAAGCTTTCACAGTCTTAGAATTGAAGTCGAAGCCGCCAGCTGCGCCCGCGCAAATAAACGTATTAAAATCGAACCTTTCGTCTATTTTTGCTAGCCGCCAGTCCAAATTTTCATCGGGAAAATTCTTTCGATTTTTCATGGCGCCCGAACAGGGACTACGGCTAACATTTATTTAATTTTTGCGTGCGAAAAAACGAACAAAATAGTGCATTTTTCGTCGTCTCGGCACTTTTTCTGTTTTTTCTCTATTGTTGGCGAAATAACCTAGCTGGTGGAATTCGGCGAATTTTTTTGGATTTGGCGCACATAGTGGAGTGGAACAGGAAAGTCATTGGAAATTATGCCAAATAATAACCAGGTATTCAGTGCCAAAAATTAAAAATAATAAGCACTCCACTTTTTGTGTGTATTGTGTGCGTTTATAATTCTTGGCATATGTATGGGCGTGGCAAAAATTTTTTTGGCAAATCGATAGAAATTTACAAGACTAATACAAAAATGAAAAAATATCAAATCGTTTGAAATTTATAAGACTAATATAAAAATGAAAAAATATCGAAACATTTTTCAAAAGTGTGGACGTGGCAGTTTTGGGCGGTTTGTGGGTTAGAGTGGGCGTGGCGACATGAATCGACAAACTTGTGCTGCGTCTATGCCCCTGGAGTCTGTATGCTTAATCTCAACTTTCTAGCTTTTGTAGTTCCTGAGATCTCGACGTTCATACGGACGGACAGATGGACAGACGGACAGACGGACGGACAGACGGACAGACGGACGGACAGACGGACATGGCCAAATCGACTCGGCTACTGATCCTGATCAAGAATATATATACTTTTTATGTTCGGAAACGCTTCCTTCTTCCTGTTACATACTTTTCAACGAATCTAGTATACCCTTTTACTCTACGAGTAACGGGTATAAATATAATAAAAAGTGAATTGCCTTTGACAAAATTTATGGTGTTAATTTCTGTGGAAATTTGAAGAAATTTATGTGCGTTAAATACATACGGTCAAACTGCAAAAGTTCAGTAAACCTACATACATACAAATACATAACGCCAGTTTGCCGCCAATTTCGTTTCTCTTTTGTGCAGTGCAAAAAGTTATCTGTCTGCTATATACACGGTGTCAGTGGCCAACCATATATACCTCGCACATTGGTTATTTTCAGCAGTACATACTGTGGCAGTGGCTCTCAAACCGTACATAGTGGAAAGTTCCTGCAAAACTCGGCAGTGAACTTAAGCCCTGCTCACATTTGTATGTACATCTATGCATTTGCGTGAACATTAATTCGATTTATAGTGAGATATTTGGCCTTATAAAATTGTATTACATTTTTTGAATTTCTCGGCGGTGTTTGTGGGCATATTTAACCCGAAAGGGATCCGCTTAAATATTTCGGACAGTTTATGTGTCATAAAATTCCAATTTTGTGCATTTTTGGCTTTGGTTTTACCCATCAACGGTACATACACATACAAACTACATATTTTGTGCATTTCGGTGGTTCTTCGGCACAGTTAACCCTCATATAACCCAATAAAATGTATTGTTGAATTTGAAGTAGGAAATCAAGTTTTTTATATTTGGGCATCGATTAAAAATTGGTTTCGCGCGCATTTACGTGTGTGATCTAACCCTTGTTTCGGAAATTTACTAGTATTTGGACTATTTTTATTTATTCCAATTCATTCAAAAATGGAAAAAGAAAAGGAAGTATCGGCAAAGCTTAATTCTAAATTAATAGTGGCTATGCAAAAACACGATAGGGTTATGAGCGATATTGGACGTATGAAAATTGCATTTGAGGAAAAACTATTTCGTTCGATAGTTTTCAACTGGAATACCGAATGCAACTTCTCGAAACATATTGTGAAAAATTAATGGATATTCAGTCAGACATTGATGTGCTAAACCCAGGAAATGATTTAAGAGCGTCTGTCGGCAATGAGTCGAGTCGAGGCTCCGAGACTTAGTCACGGGGATGACAGTGGGTTTCGTCATTCGTCCTATTTACCAAAAATGAATTTGCCCAAATTCAGTGGAAAACATTCCGACTTTAAAAATTTTATAAGTCTTTTCGAGAGCTTAGTGCATAATGACCCGTCTCTAACAAATATCGAAAAATTCAACCATTTGCTGACATGTCTAACAGACGATGCATTGGGAACTGTCAAGGCGTTTCAAATTTCGGATTTAAATTATGAGAAAGCATTGGCTAGTCTGAAAAAAGTTTACGACAATAAATGCTTGATTTTTTTTGACACAATTTCTCAATTGTTTGACCTCCCTCAAGTATCGAAACCATCTGCATCAGGCTTGAGGTCCCTTATTGACGAAATATCGGCCCTTTATTCGTCATTACAGTCGCTAGCCAAGCTTCCAATAAGGGATATTCCAAATCTTCCTTCTCATGCACACAGACAGACCGCAGACCGGATTCAAAGTGTCGATATTGCTCAGCCACAAATCACAGTTTAGGCAGTTGTCAACCTTTCATGGCTTTATCGGTGATTCAGCGGTTCGATTTTACAAAACAATCGGTTGTGCATAAATTGTTTAAATCCAGGCCATCTAGTGAAGAAGTGCAAAGCAACAAAGTGTCGTGTTTGCTCTAAGCCTCACAACACACTTCTTCACAGATACGGGGTGGAGCAGCAACCATTTTCGTCGGGATCAGTTCCTCAAGTGCATGTCCAGGCACCTTCAGTAGCAGTTGATCATAATAATCAAGCCCATTCTTTTCATGTTGCTAGTACTGACCAAGTTATTCTTGCTACTGCTGTCGTTAAAGTACGGGATAGATTTGGACAGTTTCAATTAGCACGAGCGCTGTTAGATTCAGGATATCAAATCAATTTTATGGCAGAGGACTTAGCACAGCGTTTGCGGTTACACAGGCAAGAATCATATCTAAATATCAATACTGTAGGGAAAAACGACTCGGTAGTACGGCACAAAGTCCACACTTCAATTCATTCTCGCGTCAATGCTCATAATTTCGCTACCAATTTTTGGGTGTTAAGATCAATTTCATCTTATCAACCCGATCACGAAGTCAATTGTGCCCAATGGAAAATTCCGGCAAACATTGAACTGGCAGACCCTCGTTTTCACAAGCCCGCAAAAGTGGACTTACTGATTGGCGCAGAATCCTTTTTCGATCTTTTGAGCGTAGGCCAAATAAAATTGGGTTCTGAACATCCTTCACTTCAGAAAACTTTACTAGGATGGATTGTTTCGGGAAAGTTCACTCAACGCGCATCAAAGAACGCTGAGGTATGCAGCGTCTTTGGCAATGAAAATGTAAGTTCTCTCGACTCTCTTGTGGAACGATTTTGGGAATTGGAACACGTTCCTGAGAGATCGAAGGCTGTTTATACAGCTGAACAACGTGCTTGCGAGCAGCATTTTGAAGTTGCCATTTAAGAAAGATCCGAGTGTCTTAGGCTTATCCTTCGAATCGACAAAGCGCAGATTTCTTGCATTGGAACGCAAGCTCGCGAGTTACATGACATGTATCAGGAGTTTATGAGAGAGTATCTAAACCTTGGGCACATGTCACTGCTTCCAACACCTCCTCCAGAGAAACACTATTACATTCCACATCAATGTGTCCTGAGACCTGATAGTAGCACCACAAAGTTGCGAGTTGTTTTTGACGCTTCAAGTAAAACGTCAACCTCGATCTCATTAAATGAGACTCTAATGGTGGGTGCAACTATTCAGAGGGAGCTTTACGCCATTCTGGCAAGATTTCGTTTGCAAAATATGCCTTGACGGCGGATATCTCAAAGATGTATAGGCAAGGTAACATTGCAAACGAAGATAGAGATTTCCAACTTATTGTGTGGAGGGAAAAATCAACGCAAGCTCTCCAAACCTATCGCCTCAACACTGTCACTTATGGGACAGCCTCTGCTCCGTTTCTGGCCATCCGCTGCCTCTTTGAGCTATCAAAAATTTACGCTGAGTCGCATCCTGTTGCATCAGAGGTGATTTCAAGCGACTTCTATGTCGACGATATGCTCACCGGAGCGAACAGTATTGAAGAGTTGGAGGTAATTCGCAAAGAAGTGACGAAGGTTTTGGAGTTAGGGGGTTTTCATCTAGCCAAATGGGCAACAAATCACCCAAGTTTGATGAACAACCAGGGATTAGAAAAATCTCTTATATAATATTTAACACTTCTGAATCCGTTAAAACGCTCGGGATGAGATGGAACCCTCAAAATGATGCGGTTCGTTATTGCTTGGAGGATTCGTTTCAGTCCTTACCACCAACTAAACGCAACATTTTGTCCGTCACAGCTCGTTTGTTTGACCCTTTGGGATTATTATGTCCACTGCTCTTGCTTCAGGAACTGTGGCGACAGAAATTAGATTGGGACGAATCGGTTCCCATGAACTTGCATACCAGTTGGAACGAATTTAAGCAGAATTTACTAGCAATTGACAAGATCTCCATTCCTCGATATATCTGTCTGTCTGGCTATGACACTGTTTAAATCCACGGATTTGCTGATGCATAGAGCCACGCCTACGGCTGTTGCATTTATATTCGTACCGTGGCTGGGACAAATAGGTTATCAAGACTTCTAACCGCAAAGTCTAGAGTGTCCCCACTAAAAACAAAGTCAATTCCAAGGCTCGAGCTGTGTGCAGCGCATCTGCTGGCCAAATTATGGTCTCAAGTATCTCCTTTGCTTAACAAATTGGAGCTTGAAAGCATTAACTTCTGGTCGGATTCACAAGTCACATTATACTGGTTAAAGAGGGATCCATCAACTCTAGCAACATTTGTCGCAAATAGAATCTCTGAAATTCAAGAACTCGCAGAGAATGTAGTTTGGCGTCATGTGCCCACGGAAGAAAATCCGGCTGATTTAGTCTCACGTGGAACAGACTTAGAAGGTTTGAGGTGTACTCTATGGGAAAATGGACCGGAGTTCTTACTCCGAAATCCAAGCGATTGGCCTCGGTCCCATCAGATTGAAGTTTCAACGGAATTACAGTTTTCTGAGAACAAAAAAAGCGTGGCAGTATGTTCCGTCACAAAAAATCAACCGAATGTCTTTATTGAGCTTGTTGGAAGATGTTCATCATTTAGTAAACTCTTACGGATCATGGCCTACGTAAATCGATTCATTCAAAGGAAGAAGCGTCAACGCGAGGTCGTCATTTCGGCTAACGAACTGAAGTTGTCGTTTCTTAGGATGGTCCAAATATTCCAAAAGGCGGAGTTCAGTTCAGAATACGTCAAGTTGGAGAAGTCTGAATGTTTAAGCCCACATCTACAACGTTTAAATCCTTTTATACATACCAGCGATTTAGAAGGTGTGACGTTCAACTTAATCCGAGTTGGGGGGAGATTGCTAAATGCACCAATTCCGTATGATGCCAAGTTTCCACTATTACTGTCCTCAAAGTCAGAATTTGTTTCGCTATTTCTTCGCAACCTGCATCGCACTCATTACCATGCTGGTGTCAAGGTGATGGTTTTACTTTTGAGGCAACAGATATGGCTGATCAATGCGCGAGAAGCATGTACGAAAATTGTCCGTAGCTGCGTTCACTGTTTCCGGTATAAACCAGTGCTGATGAGCCAGATAATGGGCAATTTGCCAGCAGATAGGGTCCGAATGGAGCGCCCCTTCCTAGTTTGCGGAGTAGATTTTTGTGTTCCATTTTATGTGTCCTTAAAGGTCCGCGGTAGACCTCCTATCAAAACTTATGTGGCCGTTTTTGTGTGCTTTTCGTCAAAGGCTGTTCACCTTGAACTTGTTGTCGACCTATCCACTGACAGCTTCTTATCCGTCTTTAAAAGGTTCGTCGGGAGGAGAGGGCTGCCGGAGAAAGTGTACAGCGACAACGCCACGAATTTCGTAGGAGCGTGCAAAGTGCTGAAGGAGCTCAGCAAAGCGTTTCACCGCAGTCGGGACGAGCTGAGCGGATACGCGGCTCAGAGAGGCGTCGAGTGGTGTTTCATACCGCCGAGGTCACCACACTTTGGAGGACTTTGGGAAGCAGCCGTCAAGTCCGCCAAAACCCGGTTGCTGCGAGGAGTCGGCAACGCCAAGCTCACAACGGACGAGTTGAACACCCACCTGGTCGAGGTAGAGGCGCTGCTCAATTCGCGTCCAATCGCGTCGCCGGGCAACGATCCCAACGATGGAGAGGCCCTAACACCAGGACACCTACTAATCGGGCAGCCTCTGATCACGCTGCCGCAAGAATCCGGCACAGGAGGAGTGTGCAGCAAGGCCAGTTGCGCGTATTTGAAGCGGTGGCGAATGCTGTCCGCTCTCAAGCAGCAGTTTTGGGACAGCTGGTCCAAGGACTACATCGCCCGCCTGCAGCAGCGCAACAAATGGAGCGTCGGATGCCGCGATCTGGAGGTCGGTTGCCTAGTGGTCGTCCACGAGGACAACGTGCCCCCGCAGCGGTGGCTAACAGGCCGCGTGGTGGCAACAACAGCAGGCGAGGACGGTAGAGTGCGTGTGGCGGAAATTCGGACGTCAGGAGGCGTCATCAAGCGCGCCATCCACAAGCTGGCATTGCTGCCAGTGGAGACTGCTCCTGTTGAGAAGATCAAAGAGCCGGAGGCCTTTAACGGGGCCGGAATGTTGGAGCAGAAATTTATGTTAAAAAGAAATACTTGTAATTTGTAAACTAGATGAAATGTAAACATAGCATAACAGCTTACATGAGAGCTTAATTGTAGTTGTGCTCACTGGATTACTCTTCTATTGAGAAGCTTTATGGTCAGAGAAAAATTTGGTATGGCCCGTGTGATCAGTCGTTTCGTGAGCATAACCGTGAAGCTTTCACAGTCTTAGAATTGAAGTCGAAGCCGCCAGCTGCGCCCGCGCAAATAAACGTATTAAAATCGAACCTTTCGTCTATTTTTGCTAGCCGCCAGTCCAAATTTTCATCATTTAAAAGAAACAGAACATTTTGTCAAAATATTTATGCCGACTAGTGTATGTTCTGACTATAATAGAATTTTTCCTATTATCTCGAATCTTGACTCTCTACCACTCTTAAAGCAATCAATACTAAATTTTTTAACACATAATAAGATCTTACCAATATTTATACATTTCCTCGTTTCTGTAAAAAAAAAAATTGTTTCCTTGCCAACTTAAGCCGATAATCTGGATTCAATACTTCCTTATAGTGGGACAAGCGGATTCCCTAGTTGTGACACCAAAGCCGACGAATCGCAATTTCTAGCGGTCCCAAATTGCACCCCATCTACTGATCAAGTGTGGATGTTGACTACCACCAGCGTAATGCTATTAAGCACGGAAAATAGATCATTAGTAGCTACGCATCTCCCGATCAGTCCCTTCAACCCTTAGAAGAAAAAGAATTTTTTAAAAACTGCCTCTAGATTGAGCACAAAGCTCAGATGCATAAAAAAACAGATCCGTAAAGTCAAAATTTATATTTGCGTATATTGTAAGAGAATGCAGCCATAGATACAGATTTTATAAGTAATATGCAGCACCAGGGCTAATATTTTTTCCGAGATATTTGCGACTTAGTGATACCTCTATAAAATGAGTGCTTTGAACTGGCGAAGGATGCGGTGAACACACAAACGCATATACGTCGGCGAAATTTAATAAAGCCCAGAGAAAACAATCTATCATAAAACTCTATTGTTGTTCTGCGATCTTAGGCATTTAGGCCACTTAGGCCAGCCATGCTAGACTGAAGTGGCTCATAGGACAACAAAACATATTAATACTAGCCGGGTTGAGTCTAAAAATGGCAGCGGTTTCTTACATCGACCTCAGAAAAGGTGCTCTAAACGTGGTGCAGGGCGATAGTCCATATTTTGATATAGCGGAAATTCAAATCGATCTAAAATCTAAAATCTAAAAAGTACGAGGAATATAGAAGGATTATAGAAGTGCTCACAAAAGGATTCGAATATTCAAGGGTTCGCAGGTTACTTATAATACGAATATGATTGTGATCGGGAGAATGGATTAGCGGAGATCAAAGGTGTAAACTGTAGGTTCTGCTGGAGCATGGAAAGAATATGGTTCATCAGGATGACGTGCTAGGACGTAATGGGTAATATTAAATAACACTAGTAAACATAGCTCGCAAATAACTCTCAACCGTCTTTCGTTTTGCGGTCTGCACTCTAACACAACTGTAAAAGACGATGCGCTTGTGCTCTGGCTCTGAACAAAACTTTTCGTTTCTCTTTGTTTTTGGTTTTCGGTTTACTGTTCTCAGTTGCGTGGTTCTTGTTATGCTCACTCAAGAACAACTCAGAGAGAGCGATCCAACTGAACGATCATTGAGGGTCAGCAGAACAGCGAAAAAACGAAAGACCCATCGTAAACAGTCTTTAGTCTTCAGTGTCATTTAGCTTAGAAACGATGTTAACATATTTATAAAATGTAAACATTAAATGTAATACGTATTTAGTATTAAGCTTTAGAACTAGTAGCGTATTAACATTTTCTGCACTTAAAGAGCTTCGTCGATCGCTTAAAATGTAATGAAGCGCTAGAAAGGCCCTCTCAACAGACACCTGAGTCGCCGATATAGCCAGTACAACGTGTGCGAGCGCATTCACCGAATCCACAAAAGCAAGCAATCCACTCCTTACTCAGGAGGAGTCGCTTAATTTTTCACTCACTTTTCACTGAAAACTTTGCCATCAGGTATCAGGAATATCATGTTAAGGCCTTTTTGCTGCGTTATAACCCAATCAGTATCAAGAAAAACTTCGAGTGAACAAATTTGAATCCTGAATTTCAAAAGATGAAGGGACGCCTTAGAGCGCTAGGGAAAAGAAGAGGGAAGAAAAACACACGCCGAAAGTTGAGTCGGCACTAGGAGGCGGAGCACGTCTCTTGTGCCCAGAAGAAAGCATGTTAAGAGGAAAGCTGAAACTTCCATGTAAATAATATAAATATAAATAAATATAAATAGTAATGAAGAACAAAATGAGGCGGAGCACGTCTCTTGTGCCCAGAAGAAAGCATGTTAAGAGGAAAGCTGAAACTTCCATGTAAATAATATAAATATAAATAAATATAAATAATAATGAAGAACAAAATGATAACAAAAAAGCAAGAGGTAACGCTATAACCAAGTTCCTTGTATATCACACCAAAATGTTTTTGGCATAACGATATAAATTGTCAAGATTTAGCTATATAATAGAATCGTTTACGATTCTACCGATCGTTTTACGATTGTTGAAGCTAAGCTTGCGGGGCAATTTGGACAGACGACCAACGAACTTTCGATCTTACGATTTCAATATATCTTGAATTTTTTATGTATGTACATATTATATGTCCCAATGAAAACGGCACTTTTTAACATTTCGTCGGCAACAGGACATCCCGATGATGGTAGTCCCAACAGAAATTCAGTCGGGGCTAGTTTAAATCTGTCTGAAAAATGTGACCTCTCCATATTGACTGCACGGTTTATGAATGTTGGCGGTCTGAATCAGCTTCGTTGGGCTTCGTTCCTAAATAGGATTTGGGCCGGAGCTAGTTTAAATCTTACTGAAAAATGTGACCTCTCCATATTGACTGCACGGTTTATGAATGTTGGCGGTTTGAATCAGCTTCCTTGGGCTTCGTTCCTAAATAGGATTTGGGCCGGGCCGTCACTTTTTAGGTCTTTTTACTTTATTGGGTCTGAAACGCATTATACCTTTTTGTCAACGAATCTGGTACATTATTTGGATAGTTCGGTTGGAAACCCAAACTACACTTCCGGCGAGATAATTAAAAACAAATGTTGCATGTGATCCTGTTAAAGAGCTTACAAAGTTCAATGTGGGAACTTACCAACTTTTTATATTTAAGCCAGTTGGTTCGATGCGACGTCAGCCTGTTAGGGTACTAGATTATTATCCAAAAGCGATTTTTCAGTTAGTAGATTGGGAAAGATTTGTCAGTCTATTATGTAGGACTGCCTGGTGAACCGGTACCAATTAAACAATTTCGATGACCAAATTTTCTTTTAGATTGTTAACGCGAATTTGCCGCAACAAAGTGAATTGGTCGCTTGTACAATTATAGTGACTCAATCGGTATCCGCCCAAGAACCTGTGTGTCCTTATTATTTTAAAATTCTTTATTTAGTCGCCTACTTTGCATAGGGAAATAGCGCCAAAGGTATAAAAGAATATATCAAAAAGCACACACATACTGTAGCAGTTTGTTTAAACATTAGCCCGCTTAAACAAAAACGAGTGTAAGTAACAAATACCGTTTTATAAATAAATACCAAAATGTTGATAATAAAAGTTATTAATCTAGCCCAACTTCTTCGATAAATACACCAAGTGCCCCAGGTTTCTGGAGAGCCAGGCAGTCTCAGTTCGTTCATCAGACGCTGAGCAGGTACAATGTATACCGAACAAACGATGTTCGATAAAATTCCGTACCTTTTGGAGTCATTGAAATACAAGTAGGATTTCACAACGAGTAGATACCCTTATCGTCGAGTTAAAAACTCAAGCCCCCTGGAGAAACTTTTCTAAACAAGCTTTTTCTTCTAGACAACAACAATTCGATCAAAATTGTATAAAGAATTTAGATCAGACCTAAGTATTGACCGACTGAATGACACCCAACATTTTTATCAACCTCTCAACAGTTAAAAGTATCAAATAATAGTTTTGAGAAGGCAGCAGACAAACACGTATGCAAACAGATGAAAGTCGCCATCTGTTAGACCATCAAAATGAAAGACGTCTACATTTGCTGAGTTATAATTTCAAACGGAATTTATTTTGTATAATTCCTAGCTTAGGTAGCTAACGTGAAATTCGTAAAACTACTTATCTACAGACCGACTCGTCGCGGAGGACAGTCTGGTGACCCGTGCGTGGGAATCGTTCTAAGTGTGGTAAGAGAGATCTCAGCTCCCCGAATAGCACTTATCTCTAAAAATATGCTACAACTGCTCAAAGGAGGTTCAATTTTTTATTGAGTATTTACAAGTGTACAAATATTTTGGTGTTACAAATTACAATTGTTATTTAAAAATTTACGGTGTGAGGCCAACAGTATTATCTTGTTCATGCGTGAACACCATCAATACGATTTAAATTACAATATCATAGTTGATCAAAATAATCGATAAAAAGTCACCATCAATAGGAATTATATTACAATAACATAGCTGATCAAGATAATAACAACGATAAATAGTTCCAAGAAGATCTATTGTATTTTATACAAAAGGAGACATATTCAAATCAGCGAATTTAACAAACCGAAAACATTCCAATACCAGCCTGGGAACCCACCAGTACATAAATATTATATTCAGCAATCATAAATACCGATGTATGTATAGTCGACGCTGGCTCATCAATAACCATGAATATCTCAAACTTTTGCAATCTTCAAGTTCACAAGTTAAACAAATAGTTGACCGAAGCATGACAGGCTTCTCATCAAATTAAATAATCTGCCAGCCAATGGACTATTCGATCAATCAAAGAAATTCTATATTCATTCATACCATATATACCATTTTATAACATTATATTCGGAAGCAAAGTATTAAATTACGATTATAAAGACATTTTAGAAAGGAAACAGTTATCAGTGGAAAAACATGTCTTCATAAAATCCATCAAGAAATTGTGAAGCAATTATACAAGAAAACCATTTCAACCTATCCTTTTTAATCATTATACGTCACAAAATAAAAACCGTTCACGAAAACTCAGTATATATGTATGTAAAAGACCCCATGCATATCCCTTCGCTTATGAAGCAAAAGTTAACAAGGATTTTAAAAAATGCTAAAACAAGGCTATATTTATAAAAACGACTCCCCCAATTGCAGTCCATTATGGATTGCTTCTAAAAAGATGGGTTCCTTGGCAACCCAAAATTCAGATTAATGAAATAACCATAAACGATAAATTCTTAATTCTGAATATGGATGAAACTTTAGGTAATTTAAGAATATGCCAATATTTTACAGCAATCGATTTATGGAAAGGTTTAAACCAATTCAAAATGGACCCCACGTCTATATAAAAAACTGCTTTTTCGTCCAAACACGGTCACTACGAATACTCGCATGCCATTTGGTTTGGACAATGACCCAGCAACTTTCTAACGTTGCATGAAAGTTTCCTAAGAGACTTCATTAACAAACATTGCCATGTATATTTATATGATTTAATGGTCTACTTAACATATCTAACTGAACATTTGGACTCACTAAAGATATGACTTTGCTAATAGCAAAAGAATAAAATAATAAGGTGCGCCACTGTACTTTTTACACCAATTTTGGCGATGGTGGTTTCGCCATTTACTTCGTTTGCGTACATATATCTTTTATTATTTATTTTACAAAGCTTTATTATAATAAGGCACACACAATGCGCGCGTATCAAGTCGTATCGAGAGAATGACGCTTAAATGTACTGGGTTACCGTATCGCTTAAATCTAGTATGCATTTGTCAATTCCCTTCAGTAGGAACATTTTTTCTTTAATATGGTGCGATGTGGGAGTTGGTCGAATTTTCTGCATGTGCTCTCGAAAACTGCTCAGGAATGTCGTAGGATCCACAGTTTCATTCATGTTGGCGAAGAATTCGTTTGGCAGTCGTATTGGTACTCCGTATAACATTTCAGCTGCAGATGATTTTATGTCTTCTTTGAAGCAGGTACGAAGGCGAAGTAGCACAGTTGGTAATAGTTGAGGCCACGGCGTGCCACTGCTGCACATCAAGGACGATTTGAAGGATCTGTGCCACCTCTCTATAAGTCCGTTTGATTGCGGATGGTAGGCCGTAGTGTGAATATGCTTGCTTCCGATCAGGTTGGCTAGTTGTTTGAAAACTGCAGATTCAAACTGCGCGCCTTGATCAGTAGTGATTGTTTTGGGTGATCCAAAACGGGATATCCAGTGTGTCCAGAACGCCATGGCTATCGTATCGGCCGTGATATTAGTGAGTGGTACTGCTTCTGGCCATCGTGAGAAACGGTCAATCATTGTAAGACAATAGCGATAGTTTTGTTGTAAAGGCATAACAACTATATCCAGGTGGACGTGGTCGAATCTTCCATTTGGCACAGCGATCTTCTCCGGCTGAAGGTGATTGTGCTTGTGAATTTTGGAGCGCTGGCATGGGAGACAAAATCTACACCATTTGAGGACATCTTTGTTCATCGAAGGCCAGACAAACTTCTGTCTGATTTGACGGGCAGTTGCTCGTCCGCTGGGATGCGAAAGATTGTGGATATATGAGAAAGCCTGTTTGCGAAGAGATTGCGGTACAAAAGGACGGAGATTTGGTGTGGATACGTCACAGTATATTGCATTTTCTCCACCGAAACAAACTTTCTTCAGCTTTAAGGAAGTAGTTCCTTGCAAGATGCGTGTCAACTCAAAATCCGAGGCTTGCTCCTCCTCGAGTTGCGCCGCGGTGATCGCTGTGGGCATCGTGATAGTGCAAAGCCTCGAAAAAGCGTCTGCGACTATATTTTCTGTTTCTTTTATGTGAAGGATGGTCGTCGAGAATTGCGAAATATAATTTAAATGCCGCAGCTGTCGAGGTGATGCTTTTTCAGGGCGCTGTTGGAATGCGTAAACCAATGGCTTGTGATCAGTCTTTATCACAAAAATGCGTGCATCGACGAGGTGTCTGAAATATTTGATTGCCTCGTATATGGCAAGTAGCTCTCGGTCGTACGTGGAATAATTTCTCTGTGTCGGTGAGCTTCATGGAGAAAAATCCTAGAGGTTGCCAGTCATGACTAGTGCGTTGTTCCAGAACTGCTCCGATTGCGAGGTCGGATGCGTCACAAACCAGCTGTAGTTCAGATTTCGGGGCAGGAAATGATAAGAGCGCTGCGTCTGCTATGCTCTGCTTGCAACTCTCGAAGGCTGACATGAGTTCTGTAGTCCAGATGATTTGTCGTTGGTCGTTCTTCTTTACATTTCTTAGCAGCGCGGACAGCGGTGCCTGAGTGTGCGAAGATCGAGGTAGGCATCTGCGATAGTAGTTTATAACGCCTAAGAAACGGCCTAGTTGGCTGATAGTTTCAGGACGAGCATAATTGAGGATGGCATCGATGCGACTGGACGGTGGTTTGATGCCGTGTTCGTTAATCGTGTAGCTGAAAAAATTAACTTGCGTTTGCGCTAGTTGACATTTGCTCAGATTGATGCTTAGCCCGTGTTTCTGCAGGACTGATAACACTGCTCGAAGATGTTCTTCGTGTTCGGCGATCGATTTCGAAGTTATAAGTATATCGTCTATGTAGCAATATACGAAGTCCATGCCGCGAAAAATATTGTCCATAAAACGCTGGAACGTCTGTGTCGCATTTTTTAACCCGAAAGGCATGTACTGGAATTCTATGAGTCCAAAAGGGGTGCATACGGCCGTCTTTTGGATGTCTTCTTCCGCCATGGGAATTTGGTAGTACGCCTTTACCAAATCAAGCGTTGAGAAGACTTTCCCACCATGTAGCTGTTCGGTGAAGTCGTGAATGTGTGCAATCGGATAGCGATCTGGTATCGTAATCGAGTTGAGCTTACGATAATCGCTGCATGCCCTCCAGCCACCGTCTTTTTTGGTGACCATGTGGAGTGGGCTGGACCAAGGACTTTTGGAGGGACGACATATGCCTTGCTCAATCAGAAAGTTGATTTCCTTTTTCGCAGTTGCAAGTTTATCTCCAGATAAGCGTCGTGGTCGGTCAGAAACGGTGGTCCCATATGTTTCGATATGGTGTTGTACATCATGTTGCTTTGTATGCTTCGATGACGGTTTAGTGACTTCCACAAACTCTTGCAGAAGGTCTCGAAATTTAGAAATTCCCTGCACAGTGGAAACGGATGTTTGATTCGCCTGTGCTAGGCGCGCGGTTGTTGACAGTCCTGTGACCGAGTCAATAAGGCATCTGTTTTTGAGATCAATAAGAAGCTGGAATTCGGCTAAAAAGTCTGCTCCAATTATAGGTGTGTGTACGTCCGCAATAATGAATGGGCAGGTGAAGTTGCGTCTGAGATCCAAGTCCAGATTAGTTATTTATCTACCATAGGTGTGAATGATGGTCTGGTTTGCTGCGTATAGCGTCAGATCGGCTTGGGTGGTTTTCTGTTTAACCAGCGTGCGAGGTACAACTGAAACCACAGATCCAGAATCGATGAGGTATCTGATGTTGGAGGTACGATCGGTGACGTGCAAACGCTGCTCCCGTGGAACAGCTGACTAACCTGATGGATCGCTGCTGCTGTCCTGGCTGCCGCTGACCAGCGCGTCAGGCGGCAGCTCCTCTAGTTTAACGACGTGGAGCGTGCGCAGGGTGGTCGGCATTTATTTGCGTTGTCACCAAAGCGCTTGTGGTAAAAACAAAGATTTTCCTGTGCTCCTGAAGTCTGTTGACCGGAATTGTCCGCTGGTCTGGCGCCACGAGATGAACTGCGTGATCGGTTGCGTGATTGGATGCGCTTGACATCCTTTTTCAATGCCGTGACATCTTGCATGAGCGAACGTAAATTGTCAGAAAGTTCTTTCAATGGATCTGCAGGGGCAACTGCGCAGATAGCCGGATTTGCTGGAGGAACAGCAGTTGAAGATGTGCCGATGGCAAACGAGGCGTTCGTGCTAACGGCTTCGAGCATTTTGTCTGCAATCTTCGCAAGCTTGTCCAAGTCCGACTGATCCCATACGGTGAGCAGCGGACGAATGGAGGCTGGCATCTCAGCCAGGAATAGGGTGTGAATGATGTTTTCGCTGCCAGGATCCGGGGCCAAGCGTCGCATATTTGCCAAGATTTCCGAAGGCTTTAATCCGGTGGCACCTCCTCCTTGAAGTAGTCGTTGCAGTTTTGACTCGGGCGATTCAGCGAACTTCTGCAGCAAGCGAGTTTTGATTGCTGCGTACTTGTTGTCTGCCGGTGGACGAGTGACCAAATCCTCCACAGCCAAAACCACATCTTCTTCCAAATGCAGTGTCACCAAGTCGAACTTGTCAGTGTCGTCGACAATGTGGTGCAAACGGAATGATCGCTCCACTTGAGCAAACCACAGGTGCGGGTTGTTGTGTGTGAATTTTGGCAAATGCACGGTAACACGTGTGTGCGTGCGCGGCGTCTCATCTCTGTTCGCAGGAACATTTGTCCGAAGTGCCTCGTGT
The DNA here is from genome assembly GCF_016746235.2 of Drosophila teissieri. Taxonomy (NCBI): domain Eukaryota; kingdom Metazoa; phylum Arthropoda; class Insecta; order Diptera; family Drosophilidae; genus Drosophila; species Drosophila teissieri. The sequence continues at coordinate 727,879 of NW_025224993.1, forward strand.
TGGAGTTCTCGAATTTGAGCGGAGAAATCTCGGTTCGGGTCCGGCATGGCGGTGGACAGATTCTCTTGATCGCTTTCGTCGTCGAAATTTAGGCGTCTTGGTTGTAAATTTCGCAAATTATAACGGCTGTTGCGCATTGACTTGCGTCAACGTATGTGTGTGAGTGTGCGTGCACTTGAATTTCACAAAAGTACGAACAATTGTTTTCAGATTCTCGCACAATTTGCGCTAGTCGGGGTCACCACTTTGGCGATGGTGGTTTCGCCATTTACTTCGTTTGCGTATCTTTTATTACAAAGCTTTATTATAATAAGGCACACACAATGCGCGCGTATCAAGTCGTATCGAGAGAATGACGCTTAAATGTACAGGGTTACCGTATCGCTTAAATCTAGTATTTTGTAGGTGACGCTACCAATATATCAGTGTCGCCACACAATTGAGTGTAGTGGCTCCACCTAACTTTTACATAAGCTGTATAGTGGCATCACTGCAGTTTAAATGAATTGTGTATACTGGCAACCCTGCACTTCTAAATGAAGTGCTTCTATTGACACCACTTGTATAAGCTGTTCTGTATAGTAGCGCCACATTAGGGCAATTTACATAGTTGATGGCAGTGACTTTTCCCAAAAATGAAACTATTACCGTAAATATTATAAAAAGTATAATTAAACTTAAGGATATTAAGTATTACGCTGAATTTAAGAAATTCATTATTACTCAACACATAAAGTTATTGCACAAAAAAAATGATACGACTTTTTTAAGAAGCTCAATATTTTTCCGACTATAAACAATTAATTCAAAACGTCATTAATTTGAATTGTGAAGACTGCAATTTTCCAAAAACAAAACATATACCAACGAAACGTATTTTTGAAATAAACACAACAAAAAAAAAATTTATTTGATTTTAACGAGAAAGCTTTCATGAAAAAAGTTTTTTATTTCTCTTATACTTGACTGTACTCCATAGGTGATTGCCAACCAGTTGGACTTATTGACGTTACTGACTGCTACTATGGATTCCCAATTTCCTTGAGTTTCCCACACTTCATGAACGGTGATTTGGGGCTCCAACAAAACATCACCGGCATAAGTCCAAATCCGGAAAAACACTCATCAACATTTGTTATTCAACCAGTAAGTGCATCTCACTACAAAATTTTATATATTTATATATGCTTACAACAAATTAAAGACAAAAAATAATACTATAGTCGAGTTATCCGACTATCAGATACCCGTTACTCAGCTAGTGGAAGTGCGAAAGAGAAAATTCAACATATTCTGGAATATCTGCAGAATTTGAGGGAAAAAATAATAAAATGAAAAACATTAAATTATTTTTCTAAAGTGGTGACAGTATTGGGCGGCTTCCGGGCGTTAGAAGGGGCGCCACAACATTTGAAAAAAAACTTGGTCTACGTCTATGTCTCCGGAATGTTGTATCTGAACTTTGTAGCCTTTTTTATTCCTCAGTTCTCGACTTTCATACGGAGGGACAGAAAGACGGACATGGCCAGACTGACTTCGCCATTGAACATAAGATCAAGAATATATATATTTATACCCGTTACTCGTAGAGTAAAAGGGTATACTAGATTCGTTGAAAAGTATGTAACAGGCAGAAGGAAGCGTTTCCGACCATATAAAGTATATATGTTCTTGATCAGGATCAATAACCGAGTCGATCTGACCATGTCCGTCCGTCCGTCCGTCTGTCTGTCCGTCCGTCCGTATGAACGTCGAGATCTCAGGAACTATTAAAGCTAGAAAGTTGAGAATAAGCATACAGACTCCAGAGACATAGACGCAGCGCAAGTTTGTCGATTCATGTTGCCACGCCCACTCTAACGCCCACAAACCGCCCAAAACTGCCACGCCCACACTTTTGAAAAATGTGTTGATATTTTTTAATTTTCTTATTAGTATTGTAAATTTCTATCGATCTGCAGAAAAACTTTTTGCCACGCCCACCCTAACGCCCACAAACCGTTGTGAAATTTTTTCACATTTTTGTTCGTCTTGTAAATTTAACTCTATATACCAAAAATCTTTTTGCCACGCCCACTCTAACGCCCACAAACCGCCAAAAACGGTCAGTGTTGTAATTTCCCTTCGCACTTTTACCAGCTGAGTAACGGGTATCAGATAGTCGGGGAACCCGACTATAGCGTTCTATCTTGTTTTTTATATGGTCGGAAACACTTCCCTCTACCTGCTACATACTTTTTAACGAATCTAGTATGCCCATGTACTCTACGAGTAACGCGAATAATGAAGTAATTGCTGAATAAAACGTTCTGGCATTCGCCATAATGTTGCACGAGTAGAGATCGGACGAAATAAAACCATATATAAATTTCAGAAAATTTGCATTGCGATACAATGTATTCGGTTGGTTGACATCTGTGATTTTTCTTTTATTACGGTTCCTGTATCGATTATCACCCCAAAAGTAGGATGATATTAATCTTAAGGTTGAGTAAGTGCTACTGTGGACAAAACACGCTTTTAGGACTTCTTACAAAGCATCGTCAACTTAATCGACCAAGAGAATTGCGAATATGATAATCTAACAATGATATGTCGAGCACGCCGTCAATACCGTCATTACATTAAAGTAATTTTGCGATATGAAGGATATTTGATTTTTCTTCTGTGGACAACGTAGTATCGTAGTATCGGTTTGGATACTGGACAAATGACTAAAATATTCTCGGTAGACCTAACCGCAATAAGGACCTATCCGCAATTCCTCGTCTGAAGGGACGGTCGTGCCTGTATTTCTTGTACGTACCTGGATCTCCGGCTTAGCCAAGTGCTCTGTAAACACAACTAATGGAATGCTACGAAAGCATACGATTTTGATTCAAATAATAAAATAATCCGAATCTAAAACAGAGGGAGATGTACAACCACCTCGTTAAGTCAGACTGAATGCAACAAAGAAAATGCAGTTCAACAATAAACGAGTGGCAAATAACCAGTTCAACGGCCACCTTCGTTGATTGGCAAAGTTCATCAGTCAGGCGTTGACTCACAAAATATGGGAAATAGTGAAATATTGGTGGGATCACTTAGCCAAAACAACCGAATATGGAAGTACTCAAGAAAAAGCTCTAGGCCAGTATAAAAAAACCTCATCCCACCAAGAATTGGGGAGATAGAGGTATTGTGTCCAAAGTGAGACTACCGATTTCGTGTCCATGGTGGGCAAAAGATTTCGTGTCGAGCGTGGACGTTAGATTTCGTTTCCAAAACAAACAGAAGATTTTGGGTCCAGCCTGAACGATATTTTGGGATTTTGGATTCTCGGACTGGGATCATAGAGGATTGCAAAAGGACACCTCGTTAAGAAAGACCTCCTTTTGGAACCAGTAGACACGAAGTTAACAGAGGTTATGTTGGTCGAGTAGTTAGATGTTTGAGATCGCATTGATATCAAAACTAGAATCGACTGTTCCAGTAACACAAGCTGATTATTATACCCGATACTCGTAGAGTAAAAGGGTATACTAGATTCGTTTAAAAGTATGTAACAGGCACAAGGAAGCGTTTCCGACCATATAAAGTATATATATTCTTGATCAGGATCAATAGCCGAATCGATCTGGCCATGTCCGTCTGTCCGTCCGTCTGTCCGTATGAACATCGAGATCTCAGGAACTATAAAAGCTAGAAAGTTGAGATTAAGCATGCACACTCCAGAGACACAGACGCAGCGCAAGTTTGTCGATTCATGTTGTCCCGCCCACTCTAACGCCCACAAACCGCCCAAACTCCCACGCCCACACTTTTGAAACATGTTTTGATATTTTTGTATTAGTCTTGTAAATTTCTAACGATTTGTAAAAAATTTGCATACAAAATATGCATAACATTCTTGTCTATGTATATGTATGTTTAATTTCAACTTAATATCTAGTAATAACCAACTCTTTGCACATGATTAGATTGGTGTAAGTTTGCAGAACAAAGTTTCCTGATTTTTTTATTAACTATTTACAAACATATATTCTGGTGTCAACATAATTTCATATTACGTAGAACATTCCTTTGTAAGAGCATTTACAAAAAGATAAAAAGATATTATTTATCTTCCAGGCAATGCAATTTACTAATTAATATTAAATGTTGAATAATTAATATTCTTATAAAGCAATATTGGAATCAGAAACAAGCTAGAAGAGAAAGTAGGTTGAGATCAATGAAATTAACGATTCGTTGCCCGTTGAAGCGATCTTAAGCGTAAAACATTAAATAAACTTTAATAAACATTAATAAACTTTTGTAAACTTATTAAAATTTAAAACCCCACAAACATGATGTGCTAAATATAAATAATAAAATAAACATTTATAATAATCAGTGTTGGGACAGTTACGCTATATTTTTACCTAGGTAAGGTACAAGGTAGTTACAATACAAGAGAGAACGCTATAGTCGAGTTCCCCGACTATCTCATACCCGTTACTCAGCTATTTGAAATGCGAAGGAGAGTCTTGAACAATGACAGTTATTGGCGGTTTGTGGGCGTTAGAGTGGGCGTGGCAAAAAGGTCTTTTGCAAATCGATAGAAATTTACAAGACTAATACAAAAATGAAAAAATATCAAAACTTTTTTCAAGGGTGTGGGCGTGGCAGCTTTGGGCGGTTTGTGGGCGTTAGAGCGGGCGTGGCAAAAAGTTTTTTGGCAAATGGATAGAAATTTACAAGACTAATAGGAAAATGGACAGACGGACGGACAGACGGACGGACAGACGGACATGGCCAGATCGACTCGGCTATTGATCCTGATTAAGAATATATATACTTATATGTCGGATACGCTTCCTTCTGCCTGTTACATAATTTCAACGAGATAGAAGAAGAGATAAAGAGATAGAGTATTGTGTCCAAAGTGAGACTACCATTTCTGTCCATGTGGGCAAAAGATTTCGTGTCGAGCGTGGACGTTAGATTTCGTTTCCAAAACAAACAGAAGATTTTGGTCCAGCCTGAACGATATTTTGGATTTTGGATTCTCGGACTGGGATCATAGAGGATTGCAAAAGGACACCTCGTTAAGAAAGACCTCCTTTGAACCAGTAGACACGAAGTTAACAGAGGTTATGTTGGTCGAGTAGTTAGATGTTTGAATCGCATTGATATCAAAACTAGAATCGACTGTTCCAGTAACACAAGCTGATTATTATACCCGATACTCGTAGAGTAAAAGGTATACTAGATTCGTTTAAAAGTATGTAACAGGCACAAGGAAGCGTTTACGACCAAATAAAGTATATATATTCTTGATCAGGATCAATAGCCGAATCGATCTGGCCATGTCCGTCTTCCGTCCGTCTGTCCGTATGAACATCGAGATCTCAGAACTATAAAGCTAGAAAGTGAGATTAAGCATGCACACTCCAGAGACACAGACGCAGCGCAAGTTTGTCGATTCATGTTGTCCCGCCCACTCTAACGCCCACAAACCGCCCAAACTCCCACGCCCACACTTTTGAAACATGTTTTGATATTTTGTATTAGTCTTGTAAATTTCTAACGATTTGTAAAAAATTTGCATACAAAATATGCATAACATTCTTGTCTATGTATATGTATGTTTAATTTCAACTTAATATCTAGTAATAACCAACTCTTTGCACATGATTAGATTGGTGTAAGTTTGCAGAACAAAGTTTCCTGATTTTTTTATTAACTATTTACAAACATATATTCTGGTGTCAACATAATTTCATATTACGTAGAACATTCCTTTGTAAGAGCATTTACAAAAAGATAAAAAGATATTATTTATCTTCCAGGCAATGCAATTTTACTAATTAATATTAAATGTTGAATAATTAATATTCTTATAAAGCAATATTGGAATCAGAAACAAGCTAGAAGAGAAAGTAGGTTGAGATCAATGAAATTAACGATTCGTTGCCCGTTGAAGCGATCTTAAGCGTAAAACATTAAATAAACTTTAATAAACATTAATAAACTTTTGTAAACTTATTAAAATTTAAAACACCACAAACATGATGTGCTAAATATAAATAATAAAATAAACATTTATAATAATCAGTGTTGGGACAGTTACGCTATATTTTTACCTAGGTAAGGTACAAGGTAGTTACAATACCAAGAGAGAACGCTATAGTCGAGTTCCCCGACTATCTCATACCCGTTACTCAGCTATTTGAAATGCGAAGGAGAGTCTTGAACAATGACAGTTATTGGCGGTTTGTGGGCGTTAGAGTGGGCGTGGCAAAAAGGTCTTTTGCAAATCGATAGAAATTTACAAGACTAATACAAAAATGAAAAAATATCAAAACTTTTTTCAAGGGTGTGGGCGTGGCAGCTTTGGGCGGTTTGTGGGCGTTAGAGCGGGCGTGGCAAAAAGTTTTTTGGCAAATGGATAGAAATTTACAAGACTAATAGGAAAATGGACAGACGGACGGACAGACGGACGGACAGACGGACATGGCCAGATCGACTCGGCTATTGATCCTGATTAAGAATATATATACTTTATATGGTCGGATACGCTTCCTTCTGCCTGTTACATAATTTTCAACGAATCTAGTATACCCTTTTACTCTACGAGTAACGGGTATAATAAGTACCTAGGTAAGGTAAAAGGTTTTTACATTTTTCTGTACCTAGGTAAAGGTAAACGGTAAAATCAATTTTGGCGCGAAATATTGTATGTGCGTATGTAAAAATGAATGGCTACATCAATATAAGCACACATTCATATAATAAATTAATCGCAATACTCATATGTACAAAAAATATAATTTTATTTTACTGAATGATTACAATATTTATTCTTGAAAAGAACACCGACCGATTATAATTAGGCCTGAAACTGAACTCTGATAATTACTCTGATATGATTGACGTTCAAGCCTCGGTTTCGAGCTTTTCTAATATGGACTTTAGTCTTTAGGGATCTGATCAAATGAAGAGAGAGAGCTTTTGAGTTGCTGATTTTAATTTCTCTTGGATTAAAGTGCTCTTAGATTCTTATAATTTTTTTTATTGCAATATAATATTTCTGTTTTTCGAGATTGCGAGTCCGAGCTTTGAACGTGGGAACGTGACGATGGTGCAGGGGCTTAAGCAAGGAATGTTTAAATTAGGGTTTAGTCTACCAGTGGGTGACTTATGAGGAGGGTGACTATATCGTTGTCAACGGACATAGGATCGAGATGTGTTACATCATTGTCCACTGTGTCACTAACAACTTTTGAAATTAGGAATTTTGGTAATTCGGTCTCCTTCTTTTGTTGTTGATGCTTTGGTTTAAGGCACTTAGGTGCGGTCTTAACTTTTTGCATCTTTGGATTGATTTCCTCCACTGGAGCAGAATCATCCTTTTGCGAGGGTCGAGGCATTTAGATGCGGTCTCGGCCTTCTTTTCTCCTTACAAAAACTTAAAGGTTTTTGAACCTAGAGTTACAGTCTCGTTATCATAATCTATCTTAGCTTTCGTATCCTCTAGATACTTTCGACCTAACAGGAAATCATAATTGTCGGAAAATTTGTCGATATAGAATTTCTGAACAGACGGACATACTGAAGTGGGCTTCATTATAATGATTTTTTTTATTGTATTGCTCCTTCAATGGTATACACTGTTAAATCTTCTTTTTGTTCTTCTAAATTTTCAAACTTTTCCCTTATGATATTGATTGATGAGCCTGTGTCGATCATTCTCTTGTAAATTTTGTTATGATAACCTATTCGCACATGGGGACTGGTACGTCCTCCTGTGTCACTTGAGTGTCCGAGGCAGTTTGATGAAAATTTACATCCATTCTGCTTTGGCCACTTTGACTCTCGCGTTTCCTCTTTATCGGCCGCTGACCGTTAGTATTATTTGAGGTTGAAGCTTGGAAATTAAGGGAATTGTTAAAAGGATTGTTTTGTTGGGCTTGTGTTAACTCCCTTATAAACGTGTAATAATTTCCCTTTTGACTACCCGGTATGAGACGAGTGGAATATTGATTTTGATTTGTCGTACGTTGATTCGAATTTTGAGGTTGCGTATTATTATTCTGATTCATTTTAGGATAATAATTGCTGTAATTGTGATTTCTATTATTGTAATATCTGTTGGCTGAAGCCATATTGTCGGTCATTGTGTATTGTTTGTTGTTTATTGTTGGCATGTGAAGAAGAAAAAAATTTTGAAGTCTAGTGTAGGTTAGTTTAGGGCGAAGGCGGGAGTATAATAAAGCTCTCTCTCGCTCTATGCGAATTCGCCCCGTCTTCGCCAACCTCTGTTTAGCTAGGCCTAAGAACATATATGTTAAATAGAAGATGAAGTCGAAAATTGAATTCAACCCGAGCACACGCATTTCTTTTCGTTGTCGTCGTTGCGAAATTAAAACCTAATTATTCTTGCCACCAAAGTTCGATCAGTATTTTTAATAAACTAATTAAAATGGTTCATGGCGCCCCCGGGTGGACAAAATAATTAGTTTAAACAAAAGGCAACATTTAATTAAAGTGACAGTGACACATATATAATATATAATATAATATATATATATATATATATATTATATAATATATAAAAGTGCAACATAAAAAATTGTTCTTTTGTTTTTTATTTGAGTGCAAATAAATAAATACATAGTTGCCCGCGACGGCCTATTGTGTTTAAATAATAAATATATCTTAAACATATTCCGTGTCGGTCGTGAAATACCCTGCTTCCGGAATTGCCGCCACCACCGAGGGAACTTTTAAGGAAAGTGGCCGCTAAAATTAGCATTTGGAAATCAGAGGTATTTGTGCAAAAAATTGAAAGCTAGAGTTATAGACAAATTTAATGTTTATTGTCTTGTGCTGGAATATTGCACCTCGCTTTCAGTTCTTGGCACATATGTACGTATCAATATAGTAGAGCTAGATTGCATGCAAATTATCAAATTTATTGGTTGATAAAATAAATACACATACATATATTGAACCGCTTTTGAACGCAACATTTATTTATTATTTTGTACAGTATTATTGCAATCACTGCATCGCATTAATAGTTGGGAAGTTAATCCAAGCTTGCGCACTAATACACAGACAGCCTTATATACCAGCAGCTGCAGCGGTGAACTTTTCGTTTTCGCTTCGCCTTTGCACCGCTACCTGCGTTGTTGTTGTTTGGCCCTTTTTCGTTGGCGCGCTTAGATTAGCGGACCGTCAAGTGACGCTCTACTCTGTATTCTGCGGGTATACCCTTTTCGGCGTCATTTCGCACCCACTATTAATTGATACTGCGTGACTTGAATTTCAATTTAAATAATTTGTTTTCGTTGTTCTCATCAGAAAAATATTTAATATACATTTCGAACAATAAATTAATAATTTATGAAATTAAAAAGAACCTATTTTTTTGGTTTAATAAATTTCTAATTATTGATTCGAAGGTTATTAAATTATATTGTCGGTCTGATTTGAGATAATTTGTTTCGGCCATTTATTTATTTAATTCGGAAATAATATTTAATTAATTTAATTTAGTTAATTTAAATATTTAATTTAAAATGAGCATAGAAACCAAAAATAAATCGGTTCTGGAAGAGCTGAAAAGCAAGCTCCAAAGTCGGGTCAGAACAATTCGCCGATTAAATGAACGATTAGAAGCGGGATCGATTCCGCTATTAGAGGAGGAATTGAAATGTCGACTAGAAAACTTAAATGCTTCAATTGATAAGGCAAATCAATTACAAGAACAGATAGAAGACATAGATTGTGGCGATGAATTTGGCGAAGAGTTGGAAGAACTTTGTATAGTGACCAAGGCAAAAATAATGTCCCTGTTGTCTGCCTTGAAGGTAGCAAGCGTCAGCGAAGCTCCGGCATCAGCTGCTGTAGCTCCAACTCGTGCGCGACTTCCGAATTTGGCATTGCCAAAATTCAGTGGAGATTATTCGGAGTTCAAAAATTTCATCAGCCTTTTCGAAACTTTGGTTCATAAAGACGCCAGCATTCCAGTTATCGAAAAATGTAACCATTTAATTTCATGTCTCTCTGGTGAAGCTTTAGGAACAATTAAAGCTTACCAAGTCACCGAGAGCAATTACGAAAAGGCACTAGCCAGTTTAAAAAAGGTTTACGATAACGAATGCCTCATCTTTATGAATAATATATCAACATTGTTTAGTCTGCCTAAAATATCGCATCAGTCCGCTTCCTCCTTGAGAAACCTTATCGATACTTTTTCTTCGATTTATGGTTCTCTGTTATCGAAAGGAGATGATACAAAAATTTTGAATGCAATGTTGATATATTTGGTATTGAATAGAGTCGACCCAGTGACCAAACAAAAATGGGAGGAACAGCTCGATTATGAGACTTTGCCGCTTTGGGCCGATTTTGAAAAAATGTTAAATCGCCGATATCAGCATTTATCAGCTGAAGAATCGACAAAGCCGGAGCAAGATAAAATTGTGTCAAGCAAGCCACATAATCTCGTGTTCCTTCTCCAACAGCAAGCCTCAGCAAACTTGTAGCTATTGCAATGCAGCAGATCATTTAGTACAGAATTGTAGCCCGTTTGGGCGTCTCTCTGTAATGCAAAGGTTCGAGTTGGTTAAGTCTGCCTCCTTATGTATCAATTGTCTGCGAAAAGGCCATACTGTTTCGAAATGCAAAGGCAAAAAGTGCCGAGCTTGTGACCGCTCACACCATATTCTGCTTCATAGATATACAGTGCCTGAGAACAGTTTAGCGTTGCCACCCCCGCCAGAGACCATGTCTCCTACTTTTAACCAAGATCAGCCTTCCACGTCACATGTTATGCATGCCACGTCCTTGGACAGGGTGATTTTGGTTACGTCAATCGTAAGCGTCCGTACGAAAAACGGAGAATACGTTTTGGCCCGAGCTCTGCTGGACTCTGGGTCTCAAACGAATTTTATAACAGAAGAACTGGCGAACCGCTTACAGATTCGTAGAGAGGAGCCGTGTATCAACTTACTTGGTATTGGCGAGTCCAATTCTCAAGTCAAAAAAAAGGTACACACAGTGGTGAAGTCGCGAATAAATGGTAGTGAGTTCTCGTTCGATTTCTGGATCTTAAAGTCGATCTCCGGTTACCATCCTGATCAGTCGGTGAACGTCAGTGATTGGAAGATCCCGAAGAACCTACCATTAGCAGACCCATATTTCTACAAGTCACAACAAATTGATATGTTGATAGGAGCAGAATCATTTTTCGAATTGCTAGCTGTTGGTCAAATTAGACAAGGTCGTGACTATCCAACTCTACAAAAGACCCATCTTGGTTGGGTTGTTTCGGGCAGATACAAGTCTGCAGTCCCGAAACAAGTTGTGAATAGTTTCAGTTGTAGTGAAGAACCTTTAGTATCGATTGACAGCACACTACAGAAATTTTGGTCGCTGGAGGAAATGCCAAATCCAAAGAAAATTCTGTCGCCTGAGCACAAGTTATGTGAAGACCATTATAGGAAGACTACTCGGGTATTGCCATCAGGTCGGTTTGAAGTTAGGCTGCCGTTTAAATCTGATCCAAATGGATTAGGCAACTCCTTCGAGGTTGCAAAACGGCGGTTTTTGTCGCTTGAGCGAAGGTTGTCTCGAGATCCTAACTTGAAGACCATGTACTTGGAATTCATGGAAGAATATCTCGCCCTAGGTCATATGTCGCCTACAGACAACAAAATCCCTTCCACTCCACATTATGACATTCCCCATAAATGCGTGTTAAGGCCCCAGAGTACGTCAACAAAGTTGCGCGTCGTGTTCGATGCGTCCTGCAAAACATCGTCTCAGGTGGCCTTAAACGACATCCTGATGGTGGGGCCGACAATTCAAGAAGAGTTGTACTCCACTCTACTCCGCTTCCGGCTGGTATGCCCTGACTGCCGATGTAAAAAAGATGTATCGCCAAGTAATAGTTAATGAAGCGGAAAGGAAGTTTCAACTCAGTGTGGAGGAGAGACCCCTCTGTATCCTTGAGATTATACAAGCTCAACACCGTCACATATGGTACTGGACCAGCCCCATTTCTGGCTATTCGGTGTTTAAAGAGGTTGAGTGAATCTGCTAAATGTTCATTCCCTAGAGTTGGGAATTTTTACGTCGATGACATGTTAACTGGTGCTGCATGCGTAGAGGAGCTAAAGACAATTAAGTCTGAAGTGTCTCAGGTTCTTCAAACAGCAGGTTTTGAATTGACTTTCTTTCAAACTCACTGACTTGGTTTTCAAACTCACCTGAGGTCACTGCATCTGAGAGCACGGTTAAGTCGATACCTATCTCGGATTCAGAGTCAACTAAGGCGTTAGGAATATCGTGGTTGCCTAGCGAAGATGCCTTCAAGTTCAAAATTGACACTTCTGTCATGGGTCTCCGAGCGACAAAACGGAACATACTATCGGTGACATCGAAGCTGTTTGGCCCCCTCGGCTTGTTAAGTCCCATTGTGATTAAAGGAAAGATCCTATTACAGGAACTCTGGCTTAATAAGTTAGATTGGGATGAGTCAATTCCGAACTAATCTAATCTAATCTAGTTCGATAGTTGAGTCAACTATCGAACTAATTGTATACTGGTCGAACTCTGAAGTTACTCTTCACTGGATTCGATCTCATCCATCTTCGTTGTCGACATTCGTTTCGAACAGGGTAGCGTAGATTCAAGAATGGTCAGGAGAAGCTACATGGCGGCATGTTCCCACAAAGCAGAACTCAGCAGATATCGTTTCGAGAGGTTGTGACGTCGACGAGATAGGGCAGTCGATCTGGTTCACTAGCCCACCATTTCTGAAGGACGAAGAAGAAAACTGGCCCATAAATGCGCATTTCGAGCCGGATGAGGAAGTCTTGCGTCAGGAAGCTAGGAAGACTGTGGTCGGGCTGACCGCTGCTGTGCAAACTTCCGATTTGCTGGATGTCACCGAGGGGTTTTCGTCACACCTCAAACTGCTTAGAGTGTTCGCTTATATGTTCCGCTTTATAAGAAAATGCAAAGACAAGAGTATAGTTTTCGAAGAAACTCTGTCACCGACTGAATATAATGAAGCGTTTCATAAGATTACCAAATTAGACAAAAGCACGAGTATCAAGGAGAAATTAAAAAGGTTCGTAAAGGCTCCAAGGTCGGCCCAAGTCTTCAGCGATTGAACCAATTCATCCATGAGGATACAGGCACTTGGTGCAACTTTTCGTTGTTGCGAGTTGGGGGGCGACTAGCTAACGCTCCTATATCATATGATGCCAAGTTTCCCTTGCTGTTGACGAAACGCTCGCAGTTTGTGCAGAGCTACGTCCGGCATTTGCACCATTCCAATTTTCATGTCGGCCCTCGAGCACTTGTGAGCATCCTACGACAGCGTATTTGGACCGTAAACGCTCAGGAACTTTGCAGTCAGACAGTTCGATCATGTGTGCGCTGCTTCAAATGCAAGCCTCGACTAATGGCACAAATTATGGGAAATCTACCCGCAGATAGACTCCGTGCTCTCCGCCCATTTGCGATATGTGGCGTTGATTTTTGTGGCCCTGTCTATACGACATTAAAAATTCGAGGAAGGCCCCCGTATAAGTCCTACGTTGCCTTATTTGTTTGTTTTGCGTCCAAGGCGGTTCACTTAGAGATTGTCTCAGATCTAAGTACTGATTCCTTCCTATTGGCTTTTCAAAGATTCATTGGTTGATATACGAGGATGTCCGCAGACGGTGCATTGCGACAACGCGACGAACTTCGTCGGAGCGAGTCGCCACTTCCTGGCTCTTCGCGATCGGATCGAGGAGCAGGCGGACGCAATTCGCGAGTTCGCATCAAAAAGCGGATGCGAATTTGCGTTCACACCCCCTCGGGCTCCGCACATGGGCGGACTATGGGAGGCAGGTGTGAAAACTGCAAAGCACCTACTCCAACGAGCGGTGGGCAGCGCACTCCTCAACGCCGAAGAGCTGGAAACAGTCCTCGTCGGGATCGAGGCCACGATGAACTCGCGGCCCCTCGGAGCGCTCAGCCAGGACCCAAGCGACGGAGAGGCGCTAACTCCCGGGCACCTGCTGACAGGCGGGCCTCATCGCAGCACCAGCACTCCGGATCCCGGACCAGGCGGGTCTCAGTTGCTTGCGGCGATGGCGGTTTGTCTCGTCAGTCAGGGAAACGTTCTGACGGCGATGGTCCCGGGAATATGTCATGGACCTTCAGGTTCGGGGCAAGTGGCACGAGGAGAAGGCCAACGTCGAGGAGGGCCAACTCGTCGTCGTGGCAGAGGACAACCTGCTGCCTCAACAGTGGCTCCGGGGAAGGATCGTCGCGACGCACGCAGGAGAGGACGGCAAGGTTAGGGTCGTCGACCTTAGGAGGAGTGATGGAGCCATTTTCCGGAGGGCGATCCACAAGCTGGCGCCGCTGCCGATTTGTTGAAGCCGTGGAGGCGTTCAACGGGGCCGGTGTTGGCTGAACCCATATTGTCGGTCATTGTGTATTGTTTGTTGTTTATTGTTGGCATGTGAAGAAGAACAAAAATTTGAAGTCTAGTGTAAGTTAGTTTAGGGCGAAGGCGGGAGCATAATAAAGCTCTCTCTCGCTCTTTGCGAATTCGCCCCGTCTTCGCCATCCTTTGTTAAGCTAGGCCTAAGAACATATATGTTAAATAGAAGATGAAGTCGAAAATTGAATTCAACCCGAGCACGCGCATTTCTTTTCGTTGTCGTCGTTGCGAAATTAAAACCTAATTATTCTTGCCACCAAAGTTCGATCAGTATTTTTAATAAACTAATTAAAATGGTTCATGGCGCCCCCGGGTGGACAATATAATTAGTTTAAACAAAAGGCAACATTTAATTAAAGTGACAGTGACACATATATAATATATAATATAATATATATATATATATATATATATATTATATAATATATAAAAGTGCAACATAAAAAATTGTTCTCTTGTTTTTTATTTGAGTGCAAATAAATAAATACATAGTTGCCCGCGACGGCCTATTGTGTTTAAATAATAAATATATCTTAAACATATTCCGTGTCGGTCGTGAAATACCCTGCTTCCGGAATTGCCGCCACCACCGAGGGAACTTTTAAGGAAAGTGGCCGCTAAAATTAGCATTTGGAAATCAGAGGTATTTGTGCAAAAAATTGAAAGCTAGAGTTATAGACAAATTTAATGTTTATTGTCTTGTGCTGGAATATTGCACCTCGCTTTCAGTTCTTGGCACATATGTACGTATCAATATAGTAGAGCTAGATTGCATGCAAATTATCAAATTTATTGGTTGATAAAATAAATACACATACATATATTGAACCGCTTTTGAACGCAACATTTTTTTATTATTTTGTACAGTATTATTGCAATCACTGCATCGCATTAATAGTTGGGAAGTTAATCCAAGCTTGCGCACTAATACACAGACAGCCTTATATACCAGCAGCTGCAGCGGTGAACTTTTCGTTTTCGCTTCGCCTTTGCACCGCTACCTGCGTTGTTGTTGTTTGGCCCTTTTTCGTTGGCGCGCTTAGATTAGCGGACCGTCAAGTGACGCTCTACTCTGTATTCTGCGGGTATACCCTTTTCGGCGTCATTTCGCACCCACTATTAATTGATACTGCGTGACTTGAATTTCAATTTAAATAATTTGTTTTCGTTGTTCTCATCAGAAAAATATTTAATATACATTTCGAACAATAAATTAATAATTTATGAAATTAAAAAGAACCTATTTTTTTGGTTTAATAAATTTCTAATTATTGATTCGAAGGTTATTAAATTATATTGTCGGTCTGATTTGAGATAATTTGTTTCGGCCATTTATTTATTTAATTCGGAAATAATATTTAATTAATTTAATTTAGTTAATTTAAATATTTAATTTAAAATGAGCATAGAAACCAAAAATAAATCGGTTCTGGAAGAGCTGAAAAGCAAGCTCCAAAGTCGGGTCAGAACAATTCGCCGATTAAATGAACGATTAGAAGCGGGATCGATTCCGCTATTAGAGGAGGAATTGAAATGTCGACTAGAAAACTTAAATGCTTCAATTGATAAGGCAAATCAATTACAAGAACAGATAGAAGACATAGATTGTGGCGATGAATTTGGCGAAGAGTTGGAAGAACTTTGTATAGTGACCAAGGCAAAAATAATGTCCCTGTTGTCTGCCTTGAAGGTAGCAAGCGTCAGCGAAGCTCCGGCATCAGCTGCTGTAGCTCCAACTCGTGCGCGACTTCCGAATTTGGCATTGCCAAAATTCAGTGGAGATTATTCGGAGTTCAAATATTTCATCAGCCTTTTCGAAACTTTGGTTCATAAAGACGCCAGCATTCCAGTTATCGAAAAATGTAACCATTTAATTTCATGTCTCTCTGGTGAAGCTTTAGGAACAATTAAAGCTTACCAAGTCACCGAGAGCAATTACGAAAAGGCACTAGCCAGTTTAAAAAAGGTTTACGATAACGAATGCCTCATCTTTATGAATAATATATCAACATTGTTTAGTCTGCCTAAAATATCGCATCAGTCCGCTTCCTCCTTGAGAAACCTTATCGATACTTTTTCTTCGATTTATGGTTCTCTGTTATCGAAAGGAGATGATACAAAAATTTTGAATGCAATGTTGATATATTTGGTATTGAATAGAGTCGACCCAGTGACCAAACAAAAATGGGAGGAACAGCTCGATTATGAGACTTTGCCGCTTTGGGCCGATTTTGAAAAAATGTTAAATCGCCGATATCAGCATTTATCAGCTGAAGAATCGACAAAGCCGAAGCAAGATAAAATTGTGTCAAGCAAGCCACATAATCTCGTGTTCCTTCTCCAACAGCAAGCCTCAGCAAACTTGTAGCTATTGCAATGCAGCAGATCATTTAGTACAGAATTGTAGCCCGTTTGGGCGTCTCTCTGTAATGCAAAGGTTCGAGTTGGTTAAGTCTGCCTCCTTATGTGTCAATTGTCTGCGAAAAGGCCATACTGTTTCGAAATGCAAAGGCAAAAAGTGCCGAGCTTGTGACCGCTCACACCATATTCTGCTTCATAGATATACAGTGCCTGAGAACAGTTTAGCGTTGCCACCCCCGCCAGAGACCATGTCTCCTACTTTTAACCAAGATCAGCCTTCCACGTCACATGTTATGCATGCCACGTCCTTGGACAGGGTGATTTTGGTTACGTCAATCGTAAGCGTCCGTACGAAAAACGGAGAATACGTTTTGGCCCGAGCTCTGCTGGACTCTGGGTCTCAAACGAATTTTATAACAGAAGAACTGGCGAACCGCTTACAGATTCGTAGAGAGGAGCCGTGTATCAACTTACTTGGTATTGGCGAGTCCAATTCTCAAGTCAAAAAAAAGGTACACACAGTGGTGAAGGCGCGAATAAATGGTAGTGAGTTCTCGTTCGATTTCTGGATCTTAAAGTCGATCTCCGGTTACCATCCTGATCAGTCGGTGAACGTCAGTGATTGGAAGATCCCGAAGAACCTACCATTAGCAGACCCATATTTCTACAAGTCACAACAAATTGATATGTTGATAGGAGCAGAATCATTTTTCGAATTGCTAGCTGTTGGTCAAATTAGACAAGGTCGTGACTATCCAACTCTACAAAAGACCCATCTTGGTTGGGTTGTTTCGGGCAGATACAAGTCTGCAGTCCCGAAACAAGTTGTGAATAGTTTCAGTTGTAGTGAAGAACCTTTAGTATCGATTGACAGCACACTACAGAAATTTTGGTCGCTGGAGGAAATGCCAAATCCAAAGAAAATTCTGTCGCCTGAGCACAAGTTATGTGAAGACCATTATAGGAAGACTACTCGGGTATTGCCATCAGGTCGGTTTGAAGTTAGGCTGCCGTTTAAATCTGATCCAAATGGATTAGGCAACTCCTTCGAGGTTGCAAAACGGCGGTTTTTTTCGCTTGAGCGAAGGGTGTCTCGAGATCCTAACTTGAAGACCATGTACTTGGAATTCATGGAAGAATATCTCGCCCTAGGTCATATGTCGCCTACAGACAACAAAATCCCTTCCACTCCACATTATGTCATTCCCCATAAATGCGTGTTAAGGCCCCAGAGTACGTCAACAAAGTTGTGCGTCGTGTTCGATGCGTCCTGCAAAACATCGTCTCAGGTGGCCTTAAACGACATCCTGATGGTGGGGCCGACAATTCAAGAAGAGTTGTACTCCACTCTACTCCGCTTCCGGCTGGTATGCCCTGACTGCCGATGTAAAAAAGATGTATCGCCAAGTAATAGTTAATGAAGCGGAAAGGAAGTTTCAACTCAGTGTGGAGGAGAGACCCCTCTGTATCCTTGAGATTATACAAGCTCAACACCGTCACATATGGTACTGGACCAGCCCCATTTCTGGCTATTCGGTGTTTAAAGAGGTTGAGTGAATCTGCTAAATGTTCATTCCCTAGAGTTGGGAATTTTTACGTCGATGACATGTTAACTGGTGCTGCATGCGTAGAGGAGCTAAAGACAATTAAGTCTGAAGTGTCTCAGGTTCTTCAAACAGCAGGTTTTGAATTGACTTTCAAACTCACTGACTTGGTTTTCAAACTCACCTGAGGTCACTGCATCTGAGAGCACGGTTAAGTCGATACCTATCTCGGATTCAGAGTCAACTAAGGCGTTAGGAATATCGTGGTTGCCTAGCGAAGATGCCTTCAAGTTCAAAATTGACACTTCTGTCATGGGTCTCCGAGCGACAAAACGGAACATACTATCGGTGACATCGAAGCTGTTTGGCCCCCTCGGCTTGTTAAGTCCCATTGTGATTAAAGGAAAGATCCTATTACAGGAACTCTGGCTTAATAAGTTAGATTGGGATGAGTCAATTCCGAACTAATCTAATCTAATCTAGTTCGATAGTTGAGTCAACTATCGAACTAATTGTATACTGGTCGAACTCTGAAGTTACTCTTCACTGGATTCGATCTCATCCATCTTCGTTGTCGACATTCGTTTCGAACAGGGTAGCGTAGATTCCAAGAATGGTCAGGAGAAGCTACATGGCGGCATGTTCCCACAAAGCAGAACTCAGCAGATATCGTTTCGAGAGGTTGTGACGTCGACGAGATAGGGCAGTCGATCTGGTTCACTAGCCCACCATTTCTGAAGGACGAAGAAGAAAACTGGCCCATAAATGCGCATTTCGAGCCGGATGAGGAAGTCTTGCGTCAGGAAGCTAGGAAGACTGTGGTCGGGCTGACCGCTGCTGTGCAAACTTCCGATTTGCTGGATGTCACCGAGGGGTTTTCGTCACACCTCAAACTGCTTAGAGTGTTCGCTTATATGTTCCGCTTTATAAGAAAATGCAAAGACAAGAGTATAGTTTTCGAAGAAACTCTGTCACCGACTGAATATAATGAAGCGTTTCATAAGATTACCAAATTAGACAAAAGCACGAGTATCAAGGAGAAATTAAAAAGGTTCGTAAAGGCTCCAAGGTCGGCCCAAGTCTTCAGCGATTGAACCAATTCATCCATGAGGATACAGGCACTTGGTGCAACTTTTCGTTGTTGCGAGTTGGGGGGCGACTAGTTAACGCTCCTATATCATATGATGCCAAGTTTCCCTTGCTGTTGACGAAACGCTCGCAGTTTGTGCAGAGCTACGTCCGGCATTTGCACCATTCCAATTTTCATGTCGGCCCTCGAGCACTTGTGAGCATCCTACGACAGCGTATTTGGACCGTAAACGCTCAGGAACTTTGCAGTCAGACAGTTCGATCATGTGTGCGCTGCTTCAAATGCAAGCCTCGACTAATGGCACAAATTATGGGAAATCTACCCGCAGATAGACTCCGTGCTCTCCGCCCATTTGCGATATGTGGCGTTGATTTTTGTGGCCCTGTCTATACGACATTAAAAATTCGAGGAAGGCCCCCGTATAAGTCCTACGTTGCCTTATTTGTTTGTTTTGCGTCCAAGGCGGTTCACTTAGAGATTGTCTCAGATCTAAGTACTGATTTCTTCCTATTGGCTTTTCAAAGATTCATTGGTTGATATACGAGGATGTCCGCAGACGGTGCATTGCGACAACGCGACGAACTTCGTCGGAGCGAGTCGCCACTTCCTGGCTCTTCGCGATCGGATCGAGGAGCAAGCGGACGCAATTCGCGAGTTCGCATCAAAAAGCGGATGCGAATTTGCGTTCACACCCCCTCGGGCTCCGCACATGGGCGGACTATGGGAAGCAGGTGTGAAAACTGCAAAGCACCTACTCCAACGAGCGGTGGGCAGCGCACTCCTCAACGCCGAAGAGCTGGAAACAGTCCTCGTCGGGATCGAGGCCACGATGAACTCGCGGCCCTTCGGAGCGCTCAGCCAGGACCCAAGCGACGGAGAGGCGCTAACTCCCGGGCACCTGCTGACAGGCGGGCCTCATCGCAGCACCAGCACTCCGGATCCCGGACCAGGCGGGTCTCAGTTGCTTGCGGCGATGGCGGGTTGTCTCGTCAGTCAGGGGAAAGGTCTGACGGCGGTGGGCCCGGGGATATGTCATGGACCTTCAGGGTCGGGGCAAGTGGCACGAGGAGAAGGCCAACGTCGAGGAGGGCCAACTCGTCGTCGTGGCAGAGGACAACCTGCTGCCTCAACAGTGGCTCCGGGGAAGGATCGTCGCGACGCACGCAGGAGAGGACGGCAAGGTTAGGGTCGTCGACCTTAGGAGGAGTGATGGAGCCATTTTCCGGAGGGCGATCCACAAGCTGGCGCCGCTGCCGATTTGTTGAAGCCGTGGAGGCGTTCAACGGGGCCGGTGTTGGCTGAACCCATATTGTCGGTCATTGTGTATTGTTTGTTGTTTATTGTTGGCATGTGAAGAAGAACAAAAATTTGAAGTCTAGTGTAAGTTAGTTTAGGGCGAAGGCGGGAGCATAATAAAGCTCTCTCTCGCTCTTTGCGAATTCGCCCCGTCTTCGCCATCCTTTGTTATGCTAGGCCTAAGAACATATATGTTAAATAGAAGATGAAGTCGAAAATTGAATTCAACCCGAGCACGCGCATTTCTTTTCGTTGTCGTCGTTGCGAAATTAAAACCTAATTATTCTTGCCACCAAAGTTCGATCAGTATTTTTAATAAAGTAATTCAAAAGTTCAATATCTTTGATTATTGCTTTGACTATGATTTCTCCTGTTCCTGCGTCTGTTCCCTTTTGATCTATTAGAACGCTGATTTTCTGGACTGGCGTCATCGATTTGATTTATCGACAGGGTCGCTTTCTAATTCTAGCTTGTCAAACATAATCCAATATTGTGATTCGAGCTTCTCGATGAACTTACAGATGCTTCCGGGGTATGATGTATCCTCCAGTTGTCTTATAAGTGTTATGTAGGGCCTGTGGTCTTTGAATGCCATCGCCAGGGCCGTCTTTGTATCCAGCTATGTATTTACTCTTTCTTGGGTCACGACCTCCAATGCTGCATCCACTAGTAAGCGTTTTACTGCTCCGTAGATAACATGTGCCTGCCTTGCATCTTGGGTAGGGTATAGATTAAGTAGCTGCTCGACCTGGTTAACAAACACAGACAGCTTGCCAGGTGTGCCATCATAGTAGTTCAGTTCTTTAATTTGATTCAGTAATTGATTTAGGTGGGATTCCGACAGTTGTTGAACTGCCATGGTCTATTTGTATAAGTTTCTGGATACACGGAGTTTATTTTAAATTTGGTTTTAAATTACGGAATTAAAAATTTGTAGTTGAAGTTAATCAAGTTGAAGCTAAGATTGCGGGGCAATGTGAACAGACGACCAGCGAACTTTCTATCTTACGATTTAATATATCTTGGATTCATGTATTTACATATGTCCCAATGAAAACGGCACTTTTTAACATTTCGTCGGCAAGAACGCCGATGATGGTAGTCTCAGCAGAAATTCAGTCGGGGCTTGTTAAAATATGTCTGAAAAAAGTGACCTCTCCATATTGACCGCACGGTTTATGAATGTTGGCGGTCTGAATCAACACCCATCCCACCATGAGAACTCCATCATTCATAAGGAGCTCGGCATTCCATGGGTGGTAGACGAGATCTATCGTCACAGCGAGAGATACGCAGAAGACTGGACAACAACCCCAACCACCTGGCCAATCCCGTAGACGTCTGCTGAGAACGCACCCACTTGACCTCACCCAACATTAAGCATCAGATAACTCCCCGATTGGCAAAAGTGCATAATTTATAACATCTGTACCATGAACCAAAACTTTGTCTAGTGAGGGAGGAAGATAGTACCAGGGATATAGTTAAATAAGGTCTCTTTGGCAGTGTCAAGTGCAAATTCTCCAAATTTGTTTACGTTGATTTTGTAACCAGAAGCCATACATTGTAGCAATGTTGCACAACGGACTATAACACTTTCACAGCAGGGGCAAGATATTTTCAATTTAAAAAAACCTGAAAGAATACATAATTGGAAGAGCTGATGATTAGTATTGAATAGGTGCAAGCAAACGAATAAGAAAATGTAATTTAAAGGAAAGAAAAGGAGGGTCTTCTGAAAAGTTGGCATGTCAGGACCATGTTCTATAAATATGTCTACTTTTTGTTGGTTGTTACTTGGAGTTTTCCAGACACTGACGTTAATGGTTTCAAATCATAATCTACCATTTATATGCGGCTATTTACCTGCATCCAAAACAAATACCATAACAATCCTCATGTATAAAAATGGATCCCCTTAAATTGCTCAGGATCAGTTCTTATAATACCTCAGTACTGCCAATAGAACCGACTGTAGAGTTTGCCCACTCAGTAAATATAATTCTGATGTAGTTATAATTAAAGGCTCGGATTTGAAATATGTCGGGGCTTCCGATTTAGACGATTCGGTTGTTCATTTCTTAAAGGGAGTATTTGATGACACTAATTATCTACCCCCACCAAAAACATTGGAACAGAATTCGCCTCTCTTGAGTGGGACGATTTTCAATTTGGGACGGCAAAGTAGTATGTTTTAAAAAGTCTAATTAATTCGGATGAACAGCACACCGATAACCAATGCGTTACTTTATGATAATCATATCAGTTCATCGTGCTGAGTCAATCAAACATTTATTTTATGGATGACGAAGACGGCCCTGCAATACTAGACGTTTTATTTGATAAGGGTATTTAATTTGTCTATATTATACAGAAATTTATTCAATAAGTTATTTTAAACAAGAGAGAACGCTATAGTCGAGTTCCCCGACTATCTGATACCCATTACTCAGCTAGTGGAAGTGCGAAGAAAAATTTACAAGACTAACAAAAATGTAAAAAAAAAAGTTTTTCAAAAGTG
Organism: Drosophila teissieri; assembly: GCF_016746235.2. Classification (NCBI taxonomy): domain Eukaryota; kingdom Metazoa; phylum Arthropoda; class Insecta; order Diptera; family Drosophilidae; genus Drosophila; species Drosophila teissieri. Next base: position 751,173 of record NW_025224993.1, read on the forward strand.
TGGGCGTGGGAGTTTTGGGCGGTTTGTGGCCGTTAGGGTGGGCGTGGCATAAAATAACCAAACATTTTTCAAAAGTGTCGGCAGTTTTGGTTTGTTGGCGTTAGAGTGGGCGTGGCAACATGAATCGACAAACTTGCGCTGCGCCTAGGCACTGGAGTCTGGATGCTGAATATGAACTTTCTAGCTTTTACAGTTCCTAAGATCTCGACGTTCATACGGACGGACAGACGGATATATCTCTCGATTTGCCAAAAAACTTTTTGCCACGGCCACTTTAACGCCCTCAAACCGCCAAAAACTGTCAGTGTTGAAGAATCTCCTGCAGGTTTTCAATCTTGAAATTAATTCTTAAATTTCGTTTGATTAAATATGTCACCGTGAATTTTTTCCAAATAGTTATACCTTATTATTATTTTGGAATATATTTTTCACAGTTTGAATAGAGCTCGGATAAAAGTATTTTCCTGATGTTTATCTCTTGAAATTTAGAAAATAACCTTGGGAGGCCAAGTGGCAATCCGAGGCATCACTCCTCCTATAATTAATAAAAATTCACAAATAGGTTATATTATTGTATTTGTATGGTCTGTTTTATTCGGAAATGTAGACTGACTAAGCCAGAACTTGGCTTCAAAATATAAACCCATAGTCATAAGCCTACAAAGTAGCTTAGATAAATCGATAACGCGACAGCTTTAGCGAGAGAAGATAAAAGGGCGAAAGGGGAGACTCGATGAGAGCTGCATGTACCGTGGTACACCAATCTCGCTCTTTGCACCGACAAAGCTTATAGCATTGTCACTCCATATGGTACGATGGCCTCGAAGGCTGATTAGTCTTCTCAGCGCTGCGATAAAAAAATCCATCGTGGGATCCTGGACAAATTCCAAATGAGCTGCCTTCGTGAAAAAGCAAATGAAGACGGCGATATAGCACCTATGGGGTGTCTTGTCCTGGTCTCTGCCGTATAGCATGATTGAATGGCACTCAATAGTCCACTCTTATAGTGTGAAATGCATTCTGAAGCCTCCCACAGACCGAAGTATAGGTCTAAACAAAACTAGCTTGCTTTTCTGTGGAAACGGCTTGCCCTGGCTAAGAAATCCATACTCTTTCGCCAAGTGAACCTACTGGGTACTCCTCTGAAGAAGTACAGTTGATCTCCTCCACTGGAAGGCCTTTTAATGGCATAGATTTGGCTCTGCAACTTGAAATAAAAATGTATGCAAATACGTGCTGCAACTTATCAAAAGAGTTGAGGAATTGGAAGTTCAATGAATTGTCAATGCAAACGCTTCCAAGTAGAGCCGCAGAACGGCGCTCTGGCAAATCCTTTACTGCATGCAATTGGGACGAGCTGTGCAAAAGGAATGGAGGCTTGCTAGTCCAAAGGGAATGCTCCAGCAATTCTTTCGGGGTACATCCTCGCCACGACGTCTGCCGTGTTCACCGGAACGTGATGCCAAGTCATGTCTTTCGTCATCTTCTGAATTGTAGCGATTCTGTTTGATACGAATACGTTGAAATCCCTCGGAGGTTGCCATATCCACGCCAACACAATAGACGAGTCTGACCATCAATGAAACGCGGAATCGAAATCTATGAATTCCTTGACCTTTACGATTAGCTCAGACAATAAAAGCGCTGCGGAAAGTTCTAATATTGGAGTTGTTAAGGCTTTCAGTGGAACTACTCTTGACTTGGCACAGCGCAGATGGACTTTCGGTAAAAATCGTGTAAATTTTAGGTTTTGTTTTGTACTGTGAGGTCAACCTCCCCTATGACGAAAGAATTGGCTCTGGCAATGCGTCATCCCAACCCACGTTAGCAATTAATAGAAATTTCAGAAAGATCTTAGATTTTTTGACAATCGGGGTTATTAGACAAAATAAATCATAGAAGTTGGCTATTCTGACAATACAATCCGCTAGGTGGGTCGATAATTGGACGGTATTTAAGAAAAATTAATCAGAAGCTGATCTGAAGCTGGATCCCAGACTAATCCCAATCCTTTGGCAATATCGATCCATCGTGAAATTTGATTGACTGCTTCTTGTCGCAGTCAGACTCTTCTTCCAGGGCTGCTGATTCATTCGAACACCATTTACGGATTGGAAAGTGGTCTCGCGATAGTAGTTCCTTCGCGATATCTTACCTATCATATCCTTGATCACATAGATCTTACGAAATTCTAACTAAAAAAAATAAAGAGCTATGCTTGGCTCTGAAATCCAAGAAGGCAGCTGGCTTGGTTTCATAAGTCACAGTTTTCAATTGCGCAAGAATATCGACTGCCTTATCAGAAATCATGGAAGAATCTCCGTTCCCAAAAATCAAGATTTGCGATGTTCTATGACTAAAATTGAGTTAACTAGCTAAGCAAGAAGTTATAAAGTTTAGCTAAGTGACTGAATCTAAAGTTGCTCGGCAAAGCATAAATGCTCCAATTCTATTTCTTACGTAGATAATAGCAGTTTGATGCATGCAACATTCATAACATTCAAGGTTTTTGGTGAAGGGCTTGCTAACTGATGATCAGGTTTAGATTATGAATAAGAACATGATAATAATGTTGAATAAGAAGATGGCAATGGCTGAGAGCTCAAGTTTGGGCACATGACGGAGTTGAAAATAAAGTGGATGGTGCGGATGAGGCATGATTCCCGATGCATACCCTTGAAATTCATGCTGACTAGTAGTTATGTACGAGTTTGATGTAATGATCTCTGCTGCACATATTGCGCAAACAGAGATTGAGACACTAGAGGATTTTCTAGTTGGTGATCTGTCTAACCCCATATTGCTTAAGAATATTGCTTTTTGGCAGCTTCTAGCTTCAAAGCGAACGGTCGTGTTTTTTTTCTGCGCTCCGAATTTATTTATGATTTGACAAATCCAGCGGTAGATTTTAACAAATTCTTGAATAATTAAATTTCGTAATCAGTACTAGTTAAAGTTCCTTTCGCTTCGCGAGTGAATCTTTTGTAATTTGTGCATTATTTTAATAAATTATTTCAATCTGTTCTCTTTCTGTCTTTGCGTTTTGTTTACTCTCTCTTTCGTGCGTTGTCAGTAGTGCTGTTTGGTGTTGTTTTTGTACTTAACTGCACGGTGTACCCGCTCTCTCGCTCTCCCACACAAAATCCTAAAGTGCAGACTGCGCTCTTGCGGTACATTTTTTGATTTGTCTTTTGGTACAGTGGTCAAAACCCAATTAAATAGGGAAACCATAGTTGTCTGCTTCCATAACAAATGCCGTCAGGTAATAAAGCCTTAGCAGTCAAAATTACCTGTTGGCTATGTGATAGAATGGTGCACACTAAGTGCGCTGATTTTAACGGCCGAACAAGTTATGACCTAGCTAAAGGCTCTAATCTAAAATACTGCCTAGGAGTTGCGAATGAAATGCAACTCTTTATGCGCTAAACTAAAGATGGCTTGAAAGGACTGATCAGCAGTTTTGGCGTGGCTAGAGATAGTTTTCGTCGAGCTGATGATCTTCTTTCTGCTCTAGATTCACAATTTAATAGCCTCAAGAATCTCCAAAGCGCAAGAAAGCCGCTGGTGGTAGGCTGCCTAAGGGGAATGCCCCGCAACCTTCGGTAAGTGATCTACAGGACTCCACAGCTGATCAGTTGACGATCGCAGCAAACCATTAAATGTTGCTTAGATCGGCAGCTAAAAAAGCTTCGGAGCAATCCGATCAATCCGTTTTGGATGGAGTTCAGCCTGGGATTGCTACAGATTCCGTTTTGTCCGCACTGGTTTCTCAACCGGTGATTCCACCCGTCCGGAATATTTTACCAACACAACGGAATATTGAGTCCGGACTACCGGAAAAAGTTGGCACTTCAGAAATACAACCTGCAGTGCCAAAACCCTTCTCGGTGGTTCCACTAAAGAAACAAATGTTTGCTTCTCGGCTTTCCCCTGATCAATCATTATCTGATGTATTGTCTTTTATACAAGATAAAACAAAAGCCGACAACAAAAAAATGGAAAAATTTAACTTTTCTTACGCTAGGGATATCTCATCTTTCAAGATAACTGTCCCTAATGAGCTATTCTCGACCATATGTATGTTTTGGTGTTTTTTGGCCAGATAGTATGGTTGTGAATGAGTTCGAAGCTAAGATTCAAAATAGAAAAAAGGGCCCGTGGGAATTAAACTTCCCACACGTGGCCAGATCACTGCCCCATCCTCCTCTACTACTTCTAATTCTTTATCTTCAAAAAACTAAAATCTAGTCTCACTATCTGTTATCAAAATGTAAGAGGCTTGTGTAGTAAGCTAACTAATTTGTATTCTAATAGCCTTTCCTTTGCATCCCATATTATTGTGTTTACAGAGACTTGGTTAAAACCGGAGATACTTAACTTCAAAGTTTTCCCAGGTATGTACACGGTATACAGGCATGATCGTCCCTCCAGGCGGGGAGGTGGAGTCCTAATTGCTGTTAGGTCTACCCTCACGTCAGAGGAGGTACTTTTTGATGAGTTTCGTAACTTAGAATTCTTATGCGTAAAGCTGTCATTTTCTGATAGCTATGTTTATATTACGTGCTCGTACATTCCGCCGTCTTCTGAATTTCCTGAATATATTAACCATTTGTCCGCTATCCAATCCGTTTCAAACAGACTGTCCGATAGGGACCAACTAGTTGTTCTAGGTGACTTTAATATACCAGGCACTAAGTGGTCCACAGAAGAACAGTCGAATATTCTTCTGCCTATAGCACAGCATGACTTTATTGACGGCTTGCTCGACATATCGTTCTCGCAAGTTAATTATATTCGAAATTCTCTTGGTCGTTTATTGGATCTATGTTTTGTTACCAGTTCTGAAAGTGTGTTTCTGATGAGAGTAGCACCTCTTAGTCAACCAGAAGATCCATACCATCCAACTTTCGAGGTGACAATCGACACAGGTACCGTAATAAAAGAGAGGCCAGATAAGTCAACCAAACGAATTCATTGTTTTCGTAAGGCAAACTTTCGGAGGCTAAATCTTTTTATATCTGGCTTTAATTGGTCCGATCTATATTCTATTCTATATAATCGGCCATTATGGCCGATGATATTTTTTTTTTTAGACTGCAATTAAATCTTTTTTTAACTCTTGTGTTCCGATGTACTATCCGTCTACCTCTAACAAACCTCCTTGGTTTAATAAAGAGTTGACACATCTAAGAAATGTTGAGTCCACCCTTTATATAAAATTTAAAAATACCGGTTCTCAGTCTATATTTTCTAAATATGTAAGTGCTCGGTTAAATTTTACCGTGCTTAACGCTCAGTGTTATAAGAATTATTTAAACCGTTGTAAGTTCCAGTTCGCACAGGATTCCAAACAGTTTTATAATTTCGTTAACACTAAGCGCAAAACAACAAGTTATCCTTCCTCGCTATTTTTTGAAAATACTACGGTAACATCGGATCAGGCAATAGCCGATCTATTTGCCAAGTTTTTTCAAACCACATATGCTACGTTACCTCATTCCGAACGGCCTTACTCTTACGCGGTATCAAAGTCGAATTTAATATTCTGTCCTACTTTAAACGAAAGCTCACTGCTTTATGATCTTCAGCGAGTTAAGCCTGTCTATTCGCCAGGTCCCGACGGAATTCCTGGCTGTGTGCTTAGATTCTGTGCGAAAGCCTTGTGCAAACCTCTTCACAGTTCCCCCATATATGGAAGGAGTCCTTTGTGATCCCTCTCCATAAAAAAGGTAGCAAATCGGATGCAAGCAATTACAGAGGAATCTCCGAATTGTCTGCTATCCCTAAGCTTTTTGAAAACGTTATCAATCCTCATTTGCAGCACCTTTGTAAGTCAATTATATCTCCGTCAGCATGGGTTCATGAAACGCAGATCAACAACTACTAACCTTCTGGAGTTAACCTCCTTCGTAGTACAGGGCTTAAAAAAAATCTTCAAACTGATGTCATCTATACGGATTTTAGTAAAGCATTCGACTCTGTTAATCATTCACTTTAAGTAAGGAAACTTGTTTGATTGTATTCTCCGAGTCACATCCTCCCTTGTGGGAGCCACCTAGGTCCATTCCTTTTTACCTTATTTATTAACGACCTTCCCTTAATAATAAAGCATTGGCGTGTACTAATGTACACTGATGATGTAAAATTATGGTTGCAATATAGGGACATTTCTCGCCATTTGGACTTACAATCCGATCTAGATTGCTTGAAAGCCTGGTGCCGTGATAACGTTTTAAACCTAAATGGCTTTTAGTGTAAAGTTATGACCTTTTGTCATGCCAACTCAATGCACGCGTCTTACACTTTAAGTGGGGGCTCTTTGGATAGAATAACACATGTTGATAATCTTGGTGTTCTTCTGGACCCTAAACTTAAATTTTCAGACAATATTTCGTCTATTGTCAATAAGGCCAGGGGTGTGTTTGGTTTTATAAAACGGTGGTCAAAGGAATTTGATGATCCTTACAAGACCAAAACCTTATTTATTTCTTTAGTCCGTCCGATCCTCGAGTATGGATCACCTGTTTGGAGTCCACAATACATACACTTTTTGCCTTATGCAAAACCTTAGATTACCTCCTTATTGAAGTAGCTTAATGTTAATTAACTTACCCTCCTTAGCTTACCGTAGAACGATGCTTGGAACAATCTTTATTTTTAACCTTATTCGTGGGGAAGTTGATAGTCCCGACTTGTTTTGTCGGCTAAACTTTACTGTTCCAAGCAGATTTACTAGAAATTACGTACCTCTAATTTTAAATCAATGTAGATCTAACTATGAGTTGCATGATCCCTACAGAGTATTATGTTCTGACTATAATAGATTCTATCCTATTATCTCTAATTCTGACTCTCTGCCGTTCTTAAAGCGATTAATACTAACGTATTTAACCAATTCTTAGATCTTACTACTAGTATACATATATTTCCTCGTCCTTTACTGTCTTCTATATCGCGTCTATCTTCCCGCGATTCGAGCCGTACGATACACGGCAGCGCCTTTCGGTCGGTTGGGCGGGAAGTGTGGCCGTGAAAATCGCGCGTCAAAAAAAAAATAAGAAATCCCAAGTTTCGAGATGGAGAGAAAATATAACAAGAGAGAACGCTATAGTCGAGTTCCCCGACTATCTGATACCCGTTACTCAGATGGTGAAAGTGCGCAGGAGAGTCTTCAACACTGACAGTTTTTGGCGGTTTGTGGGCGTTAGAGTGGGTGGCAAAAAGTTTTTTTTTAAAGCACATATTCCATTTCTAAGACTAAATTACAAAAAAAACCAATCGATTTTTTTTAACGAAGCCTTCGACCGTGCACTCTTCCTCTACACGAGTATTCCAACCTTGAGGAAAATATATTGTCTTTTGAGAAATAGTAAAGAAGAAGAAAATCGTCAACTAGCTTTGAGGATATGGCATCCCTCATGAGTAACACCAGTATTTTCAGTCATGTTAAATTTATGATCTTTTTCAGGATAGCGTATAGTATACCCTTTTACTCTACGAGTAACGGGTATAAAAATGTAATCGAGTAATCCACGTGTAAATTCGCTTTGAGTATAATTAAAAGTTAACTTTAGAAATATTATTTATATTTAATAAATTGTTTCCAGTGTATTATTTAGATGCATTATTCTAGGGTAAAATGTATTTAAATTATACTGAAGGTATAAGGTACTAAGGTTTTTAAATTTAAAATATTTTAAAATAAATTTTTTCATTACATTTTTTTTTTTTCAGTGTATAATTCGAATATTTGAACGAATTTTCCTTTGTTCTATTTAATTTCTCTCAGTATGTTTCAGTGAATCATTTCCTATAAAAATATTAATTTATTGGAGTTAAAACGACCGCAATTTTAATCAATTTTAATCGAAAGATGATCTCCCGAGCAGATGAGCTGAAGTTAAAGCATGGCGTTTTCCACGAAGACTTTGGGAATAGACGGACATATACATTCACTAATGTTTTCTCGAACCAAAACTTATTTAAAAAAACTTTTCTTTACCAAATTTAAACCGAAATTTAAACGCGCACTCTCTGAAACCGAACTGCTCTTACAAATAATTAAGTTAGGTTAAGTTTAATAATATAGAAAATATTAAACCTAAAGAAAAAAATTAAATAATACAAAAGTGATGTAATACAAGTTCTCTCTTTGAGTACATAGTTGTTAAATCCATTTTAATTAATTTAAATATTTGCGGATGTGTGTTAACCAGAAAATTTCTCTCAATGTGGATTCGCAGTTTGGTATATTTCTCGCAGATGTGGCGATGAGGTCCGACAGATTATATAATGTGTTATATGTTTTCTTCGCCCCTGGGTCAGCGGTGCTGCCTTAAAAGTCAGAGCCTTCGCGTAAGCAACACCAACCAGGTTTTCCCCCGATATTTACTTACCGTTGAATGCCCTGGTCGAACCTTGGGGACTTGAAGGTGTCGCTGCTGCTCGGCGGCTGCGCCAAGCATAGATTTTGGCATATTAACTTTTTTCCTGGGAAAACAGACAAAAAAAATTCGGCTCACGAACCTTTTAAGCGGCGAGCAAAACTTACTTGATTTCTACATTCTTGCACTTTTGTGCATTTTTATACGCCGAAAAAGATCCGATCACCAGTAACATTAGTTAGAAGTTCTTTTTTCTTGATCTTTATTTTTCTCGTTTTACACTTTGGTTTGATTCTCCGTTTTGGGTTTCTCCGTCTGTTCAAACGCTTTCGGACTCGCCGGGGTCGCGCGGCTACCTGTCAACTCAGCTACCTGTGTCTCAATTGGGAGATGTTGTTCACTCGTATTCTCTTTCTCCTTGACCGTCTCCCAAATCCAGCTTGGTACCGTTTCTTTCTTGAAATCTCTTATTCGTGCCGTCTCACTCCTGCTCTCCACACACTCCGTCTCCACGTTCCGTTCCTCCATACTCTCGTTCTCCAATTGATCTTCGGACTTTGTTTTTCAAAACTCTTTCTACAGATTTTGTATCTCCAAACTCTCCGTTTCGCACTGCGGTTACAACGCAATAATTTGTTGCGTAACTGGCAACAGACAGGCCCGCCTTTCGCAGTTGACATCTGCATTTGTGCTTAGTCTTGTAAATTTCTATCGATTTGCCAAAAATCTGTCAGTGTTGAAGACTATCCTGCGCACTTCCAATAGCTGAGTAACGGGTATCAGATAGTCGGGGAACTCGACTATAGCGTTTTCTCTTGTTATTTTTACAAACCTAACATTGCTTAATAAATGTTCATATTTTAATACCCTTGCAGAAAGTATATTGATTTCAGTCGGAAGCTTTTTTTGGACGTAGTAAAATAGACATTTGTTCGTTTGGCTGTCCGTTTCTATGCAGACTTAGTTTTAAGCCTACCTACATTAAACTTTTCGAAAGACCCTTTGTTAATGCAGGAATTGGTCAGAATAGATTCATATGTCATTTAGCTGCCATAGATTTAATCAAAAAGTAAATGGGAAACATGATATTTTTGATTATAAAGTGTTTTAATTTGGTATTGACAGTTTACAATTTCGATCTCTTATAAAGTATGTGTGTATTTATTATTTTTTAGGAATCCGGCCTGCCGCTATCACTCTCTGTAAAAGTGCAAATAAACATGCACTTTAAGGACCTAACCAATTTTCCAATAGTATCTGTGTTTAATCATCTTACAGTGCCAATGTTGTGGTTTGAAATCGTAAGTACTACACTACTACTACAATGCAATCTTTGTGAATTGTTCATTTTAGATGATGTCAAAACTGCCTGACAGCTTGGATTCGCGGTTCAATTTTTACCTGAATATTTTGCCGTTAGTTAATCCCCTAGGCTTTTGGTGCGGCATACTGTTGGGAATAAGTCTCTTAAGCTATGCAATTACCAAAGCCACGATTCATATGTCTAGTTTGGCCCGTCGTACTGCCAATATAACAGATGTTAAATATGTACGAGCAAATTTAATTCAAAACCTCGCAGGTGAAGCCGCAAATCATGCTTACAGTCCTTGCGATATTAAGTTACTAGATGATCTTTCGGTTGTCAGGCATCCTGTTAAAAATCGAACAGTCCGGGATTCGGCATTTAGCACGAAAACACGTACGCCTTGGATATGGAGCCTGCTTTGTTGGACACGGGCGAAAGCAGCGACGAGGGACGCGACTGCGACATTGTAACTATATCCCGTAATTCTACCAGCACCCTCTATAGCGCAGATAAAACAAACCGCCGAGTCGGCGACGAGTGCTTCGCCGAGATCCAAACTCCCCAAACGATTTTATAAGAGAAGAACAGCTGCATTAAGCCAACAGGTGAGTGTAGTATAAAAAAAGTTTAGTTCATACAATACCCGTTACTTGTAGAGTAAAAGGGTATACTACATTGTTGAAAAGTATGTAACATGCTAAAGGAAGCCTTTCCGACTATATTAAGTAAATATATTCTCGGGATCAATAGCCGAGTCGATCTGGCCATGTCCGTCTGTCCGTCGTCTGCCCGTCTGTCTGTCACGTCAAAATCTCAGGAACTATAAATGCTAGAAAGTAGAGATTAAGCATGTTGACTCCAGAGACATAGATGCAGCGAAAGTTTATCGATTCATGTTGTTTTTTCTCCTTTTACACTAAAATTGCTAAACAAATATGTAAAATTCATTCTAAAATTATTACATTTTTTTTTTCGCTTATAATAAAAATCCGAAAATTATCTTTGAAAAGTGGGCACATATAGGAAAAGGTCGTGAGGAATGCCAATAGCATGATACATATTAGTAAATTACTCTACAAGTAACTGGTATAAAAAGTTCAAGAGTCAAGTCAAGTTTTAGTCGAAAGAGGTTTTCTTTTTCTTTCTTACAGTTACCATACATATTCTAAGAATAGAGTAAATATAAAGTGATTTTAAATCACCTGGTGAGGTTGTACAAATATTTTTCGCGAGTGGTAACCTGGGAATGATAGTAAATAATAATTCTTTAACAGAAAGTAATAATTGACCAAACTAAAATGTTTTTTTTTTCAGATGTCGTATAACTCAGGGAGTCTTAAGTTTATCAGCTCACTTTTGGCCATTGAGAGTTTAAGGTCACACATGAACTAAACGAAGGAATGAATACCATTTACTGGTTTTGGATGCTTAAATGAACTGGAACATAAGGTTTTGGCTAATTAAACTAAGTTATAGAATACTGTCCTGGTAAAAGCTAATTAAATCGCTGATTTGGTTATATTTATTTTAATACACATGCTAATTGCTCCTTATTAACTGTGATAGGTTTAAACAATAAATTGTAGTTCATAAAATGTTTAAAAGGATTACATTTTACCCCTGTATATATCGCACAATTTACTTTTTATTAAATAAATATAAATAAAAATATAAATAAATATGACAATAAATTGCAAATGAATTTGGTATGTGCTTCTACTCGCAACCAGGTGCCCAAAAATTCGTAGAACTGTAGCTTATACCCTAGCAGCAAGAACCCCGCAACCTGATTGTGACCTAAAAACTAAGTAAAAACAATAAAAACGATCAAAAATATAACAATAATATTTATCCAGCGCTGTATGAGGAAAAAATTATATGTTAGTCTTTCGAAGCTTATCAGATAACAAAATCTCCAATAAGTAGAGACTTATTGAGCTAAAAAGCCTTTTTATTAGCTTTTTTTTACGAAAGAAAAGCGTACATTCGCATACATGAGCGACTTAAGCTGCTTGGATGCTCACGCTTCTCTGCATAGATAACGAAAGAGGTGAACAGCTGAAGTGCCAAAAAGCTTAGTTGTGCCTCTAAACTTGGTAATAAATATATTTAAGAACTGCTAACGACTGCGAGACCCAACATATTCCCCCCGTTGAAGGCGGGCTAGAAACAAAATGGCAACTCCATGCCATTGTAGCGACTGCAACCTCCAGAAACAGCCCACCCTAACCCACGCTTTTAAATTTTGGGCATTCCGACACAAAGCCGTTTTTAGAAAAGACTGGTGCGTTGAAGACAATGAGATCTGGGTCCGCGAGCTTAAAATATATATTGTATTGTATAAGTTAACAACAAAAGAACTCACAGCACCGAATTGCGAAAGATCGCAAACGGATCCGGCCATGCCCTGCAGTAGCGCGGATCAGCGTTTCTGTGGGAGCGACGAGGGCAAATGCAGAAAGCTTGCACGCGCATCCGGCCGTGCACCTGCATTGGCCTCGAAATGCGAAGCTCAGCGTCTGGAGAGCTTCCGTGGGAGCAACGAGGGCAGAGGCAGCGACGGAGCCAGCACCGACGCCAACAGAGGCAGCGACGGTGCTGGAGGTATAAATAACACCCAAATTGTAAAATAGCTTTAGTTCAATTTTGCTTAAAAATAAACACGGACTTCTGTCAATAAAAACTATTAAAAAATCGAATTAACTTCATTCGGATTAACTGGCGCCCAACGTTAAAGGGTCCGGAGCGGTAAAAATCCTTCGGCGTAAACGTAAATCCTGTAAGTGCACCCACAGGCTGCCCCGGTTACGATACGCGAAAACGCAAACCTATAAGAGCACCCCACAGGCTGCCCCGGTTCGCGGATAAATCTGGATAATCCGTAAGAGCACTGACGTGCCAAGATCACCGCTGGACGGCTCCTGCAAAAAAAAAAAGAACTCACTTACATCAGACTGAAGGCGATCGCCTCAGCCAACTGGACGGAGGTTAAGACGGTACCCAAGTAGCCCAGGAGCAAACAGGAAGACTACCCACAACCGTTCAGGATGTATTTCATAATGTAAGTTAGTTAAGAAAAAAACATTTTTAAAAAAAAAACACACAAATCTATACGTGAAACACTGTGCAAAAGATAAAAAATTTTTTGTCTGAAACATAACAAATCCGATACAAGAATACTGTGAAAATATAAAATCTTTAATTCAAACAAAAAATTATTTGAAAAACATACAATACCCATACGTGAAATACTGTGAAAAGATAAAAAATTTTTTTATTTTTCGAAAACACACAAAATCTATACAAAAAATACTGTGCAAATATAAAATTTGTAATTCCAAAAACACAAGAAAAAAATATTAAAATATAAAAATTGTTTAATTCCGAAAACAAATATCGCATAAATAATCATGGCGAATCCAAACAACCTAATTAGGCCTGCCCTACTTAATAATAACACAGCCCCCGAAGTAAACCAAGCCCTTAATGTAGCCAAATGCAGGGACAAATTCAAGAAATAGTAGAGAGGCTTTTGAACCAAAGACTAAACTCAAACACCTGCACCACTACTCGATCAGGCAGTCGATATCAACAATGCAAATATGATGGAATTAGAGCGAGTCCCAGATATAGTTAAGGGTTTAAGGGAATTTTCTGGCCAAGCCGGAGAATTTAGTTCATGGAGGAAAGCGTTGAGAGGGTATTAAAAATATATTCGTCACTAGCAGGAACACCCAAATACTACGGAATTCTCAACATTATTAGGAACAAAATCGTAAGGCAACGCAGACTCAGTACTAGAATCTTACAACACCCCCACTAAATTGGATAGCTATCTCGAAATGTTTGACAGCACACTACGCGGACAAGCGCGATGTGACCACACTAGAATACCAAATGACCTCGTTAGTACAGGGAAATCAAACCACATCAGAATTCTAACCAACAAGTTTACACCCACCTATCCTTATTTTGAACAAGATTACTTGTATGGAAATGGGAAAGGAATCCATAGATCTATTTGCCAAATCCTACAGGGACAAAGCACTCGACACCTCATTAGAGGCCTGAACGGCGACTTGCCCAGACTGTTGGGTACCAAAGAGCCGCGGATCTCCCCTCAGCACTTCAGCTATGTGAGAAATTAGAAAACCAAAATTTTAGAACTAATTACGCAAATAGCCAAACACATTCAAGAAAATTCGAAGGCCCTAATAGAGGACCACACCTACCAAGGAAATCCGTTCAACAATTTTCAAACACAGGTCGACAACCATTCATTCCAACTTGGCTCATGTTCCACAGACCCCTAAAGCAAATAATTATGTGCCACAGGCACAATATGGTGCACATTACCAACAATATTCTGGCAACCCAACAACACAGCCACCAAGACCATCGGCCCCAAAGCCACAACCTAGGCCAGAGCCTATGGACGTAGATAAAAGTATGCAAACTAAACAAGTAAATTACATGAATAGACCCAAATTTGGACAACAGGAAAAAAGACCACCACCACACGGACTAACCGGACTGCCAGACAAAAGACAGAGAAATTTCCATCTAGAAACCACTAGCGAACAAGCTACAGAATACATTGACGATCCAACAGACACTGACGAAGCGACACTTAACGAATACTATTCACAAACCCCAGATTTCGAACAGGAACCAGAGGAGACAGAATATACTGAATTACATTTTTTAGAGTAGAACCCTCTTCGTTACCCTACTTCCAATCTAAGGCAGGTAATGGAGAGATGATAAAAATTCTGATAGACACCGGATCGAACAAAAACTATATTCAACCCAGATTAGTTAAGAAACCAATCAAAAACAATAAACCTTTTTTCGTTAACTCTGTGGGCGGACAAGTTCCGATAACGCACCATACAATCGCCAATCCTTTCAACCTAAAAGACACTTATATAAAATTTATCTACTACCCTCCTTAACGAGCTTCGACGCCATTATCGGAAAACATACACTGCGCGAAGTAAAAGCCCAAATTAATTTGCAGAAAGGGTATATTTCAATACAGAACAAAAGACGAATTAAAATAAAGCAGAAAACCTCACACGAAGTCAACAAATTAGATACCCAAGTAGAACACGCTACAGAGACTCAAAAGAAACATTTAAGGACTATTTGCTCAAAATTTAAAAATCTCTTTGGAGACCCGGACGAAAAACTGACATACACGACAAAAGTAGAAGCCACTATAAGAAGTACAAACGATAGCCCAATATACTCAAGACATTACCCATACCCAGAGGCTCTCAGACCAGAAGTAGAAAAACAAATACAAGAGCTACTCGCAAACGACATAATTAGACCCTCATGGTCTCCATACAACTCCCCAATATGGATCGTCCCGAAAAAAATGGACGCATCTGGACAGAGAAAGCACAGAATGGTAATCGACTATAGGAAACTAAACATGGTTACGATTCCAGACAGATACCCTATACCGGACATTAACAATGTACTTGCACAATTAGGACAGAATAAGTTTTTCTCAGTCATTGACCTTAAAAGCGGCTTTCACCAAATTCCACTAAGGAAATCCGATATAGAAAAAAACAGCATTCTCAGTTAACCAGGTAAAATAAGAGTTTACCAGACTACCGTTTGGCCTCAAAATGCCCCTTCAATTTTTCAACGGACGCTGGACGATATCCTTAGAGAACACATAGGAGTTAGGTGTTTCGTATACATCGATGATATCATCATCTTTAGCAAAAATGAAGAAAACCATTTAAAAGACATCGAGTTAATATTTAATATTCTGGAAGAAGCAAACATGCGAATTCAGCTTGACAAATGCGAATTCTTCAGAAAAGAAGTCGAATTCTTAGGGTTTTTAGTGGCCGATACCGGAATAAAAAAGAATCCCGAAAAAGTCAGGGCCATCGTAGAATTCCCCGAGCCAAAAACCCTCAAAGATCTTCGTTCCTTTTTAGGACTGTCAGGGTTTTACCGTCGCTTTATCAAAGATTATGCGAAGCTCGCAAAGCCCCTTACAGCCCTTCTAAGAGGGGAAGAGGGCCGAGGCCGTATTTCAAAAAATGCCTCAAGCAGAACGCCAATCTACCTCGAAGAAAACGCTAGGGAAGCATTTAATAAGCTAAAACAAACTCTCGCTTCCGAAGAAGTCATGCTGGCTTATCCAGATTATAGTAAAGAATTCCAATTGACCACAGATGCTTCAGATTATGCCATAGGAGCCGTATTAGCTCAGGAAGACAAACCAATAATGTTTATTTCTAGAACCTTAAGCAAGGCAAAAGAAAGTTACGCACCGAACAAAAAAGAAATGTTGGCAATAATTTGGTCAATACAAACCCTTCGAAATTTTTTGTATGGTCCAACCAAAATAAAAATATTCACAGATCATGAGTCCCTCACACACCCAACTAATCCAAAAAGCCGTAACGACCAAATGAAAAGATGGAAAGCAATTTTAGAAGAATACACCCACGAACTTTTGCACAAACCTGGCAAGGCAAACGTGGTTGCCGACGCATTGAGTAGACCTCCCTTGCAAACGCATGGAGAACTAAATGCAATGACGGAAACCGTGCACAGTAGTTCCAGTTCTCCCGAAAAATTAATACCTATGGCGGAAGAACCAATAAATGTTTTTAAGAATCAAATACTGCTATTTTCGGGAGTAAAATCCTACAAATTTGAAATGTTTTTCCAACATATCACAGACACATTATTACAGAACCCATATTCAATTCAGAAAATTTATTACAAATTCTAAAAGAAAGGCTAAATCCGTCCGTCATAAATGGAATCTATACCGATGAGAAAACACTTGGGAAACTTCAAGAAATTTATCCACTTTTTAATAATTACAAAACTAGATTTTCTAATAAAATAGTTACAGATCTGACAGACGAAACCGACCAAGAAAACGCCATTATAACAGAACATAGAAGAGCACACCGCAATAGCAGCGAAAACAGACAGCAGCTGTTAGAAAAAGTATATTTTCCACAAATGAGGGCGAAAATCATAAAAATAACGAAGGAATGTCAGACATGCAAGGAACAAAAATATGAAAGACACCCAAATAAGCCAGAGCTACAAAGCACACCAATACCACAATACCCAGGACAAATTATTCACGTAGACTTCTACCTCACATGTAAACAAGTAGTACTCACAGCAATAGATAAATTCTCAAAATTCGCACAGGCTAAAATAGTTAATTCACGAGCAACCCAAGACATTAAACAACCACTGAAAGAAACATTAATAAACTTCGGTATCCCAGAAATAGTGATAATAGATAACGAAAAATCCCTTGGATCAGGGCCATAATGCGGATGCTGCAAGACCAGTTCAATATAAAGGTCTATAAAGCACCACCTTACAACAGTTCAGCCAACGGTCAGATCGAACGTTTTCATTCCACTCTTTCAGAAATTATTAGATGCCAAAAAGTCGAGAAATTGCACAATTCCCTAAATGACCTTATAGAGAGATCAGTTGCTAAATACAATTATTCAATACACTCAACCACAAACAGAAAACCGGTCGATTTATTCTTTGGCAGAAAAGTATCACTTGACCCTAAACTACTCCAGACGGAAAGACAGAAAGTTACAGACAAGATTAGGCTCACGCAGGAAAAAGATTTAGCCCACCATAACAAAAGTAGAGATCAGATAAAAAAATATTATCCTGGACAGGAGATATTCGTACAAAACAATAAAAGATTAGGAACCAAGTTGTCAGCCAGATACAAAAAAGAAATTGTCAAAGAAGACAGAAACACGACAGTACTAGTAGAAATTGGGAGAATCATTTACAAAAAACTCATTCGAAATTAAAACTCCATTCACAGGGCCCTATTCACTATATGCGCTGCTACTGACTTACGAATAACGGACTATACGAACTCAGACATCGTAACACTAACGACGGGACTGGCAAAGGTCCAAATTGGGACCTTTAGGTTAATCCATGTTATTAATATTGAGGAATACGAAAATGCAATTGACAAAATTAACCACACAACCCTGTTAAACTTAAAAACGCACGACCCGATTCTACCCTTCATAATGGAGGAAATTAAAATTTCGAAAAATTTAATCAATAGCTTGAAAGTCAGGAGTATAAGGAAAAGACATATAGATCTAATAGGTACCGCCTGGAAGTGGCTTGCCAGATCCCCGGACAGCAGGGATTTCGAAATTATTCAGGAAAAAATAAACTCAGCCCTAACCAACAACAATAATCAGGTTATCCTCAATAGATTAATCCTAGACAAGATAAACAAGATCACTTCGGCCAACAGGAATTTAATGAACAGCTTAGGATACCAAAGGGACGTTCAGAGAGACACCAGTACCACCCTTATGTTCCAAATCCAAATGCTTAAGGAGGAGATTCTTAATCTCAACCAGGCCATACAGTGGGCCAAAGCAGATATTAGTAACCCCCAAATATTAGGAGATCAGGAAATTAATGAAATCAAAAAAATACTAGATCAGGATCAGCTACCCTATATAAATTTGGAAGAAGCCATGCACATAGCTGAGGTAAATATCGCAAGTAATGGTCCAATGCTAATTTATATCGTAAAAATCCCTGTAACCGATACCAAACTATGCGAAGATATTCTAATAAAACCAATAAAAATTGGTCAATATGTCAACAAGATAGAAA
Organism: Drosophila teissieri; assembly: GCF_016746235.2. Lineage (NCBI taxonomy): Eukaryota > Metazoa > Arthropoda > Insecta > Diptera > Drosophilidae > Drosophila > Drosophila teissieri. The sequence continues at coordinate 769,545 of NW_025224993.1, forward strand.
CCGAAAATGTAATTAAATGTAATGAAAAAATATTCGCAAAAACCACAAAATGTAATAGCTATAATGAAATAACAATTTGTAAACATAGAAATATAATAGACATTAGTAACTCAACCTGCCTACCAAATCTCTTAAAAAGTCGCCCTGCCACCTGCACTAGAGTCAACAATCAACACATCCCCACGATCGAGGAAATCGCACCCGGAGTTGTCCTACTCAATAAATTCAGCGGCAATATTTCGGTCAACGGAACAACGTCGACACTGAATGGGTCGTTTATCATCAACTTCAGCAATACTACCATAGAAATTGAAGAACAAATCTTCACAAACCAGTACGCCATACACCACCAGCCAATGCCGGCTATTCTGCAAACTAAAATGACAATCAAAGGCATAGAAGAGAAACTTTCACTGGAACTAATTAAAGAACTCAACACCAATAACACTGAAGCCTTGGAGCTATTAGAAACCACCTCCCACACAGCCGACATCTTAATGGGCTGCGTTATAATCATCGGAATCGTCATAATAACGATCCGCGTCTTGATTAGGAGGGTTGCTAGATTTCACTTAAACCAAACCAATGATGACACCCAGATCAACGACCGCAACGAGTGGGGACACTCGATTTTAAAGGTGGAAGAGTTAACAACAAAAGAACTCACAGCACCGAATTGCGAAAGATCGCAAACGGATCCGGCCATGCACCTGCAGTAGCGCGGGATCAGCGTTTCTGTGGGAGCGACGAGGGCAAATGCAGAAAGCTTGCACGCGCATCCGGCCGTGCACCTGCATTGGCCTCGAAATGCGAAGCTCAGCGTCTGGAGAGCTTCCGTGGGAGCAACGAGGGCAGAGGCAGCGACGGAGCCAGCACCGACGCCAACAGAGGCAGCGACGGTGCTGGGAGGTATAAATAACACCCAAATTGTAAAATAGCTTTAGTTCAATTTTGCTTAAAAATAAACACGGACTTCTGTCCAATAAAAACTATTAAAAAATCGAATTAACTTCATTCGGATTAACTTATATTTTAGCTACAAATGTTAATGTTAAAGCATGGCTTACACTCGATTGTATTGTAGGCAATGACTTTGTCTTCTTAAGTTGAAGCTGATCTGCAAATTGGGATGTTGTATGGTACAGTTGAGAGCCCGAGTGCAAAAGAGCACGGCAGGAAGCAAAGGTTTACTGAGAAACTGTGCAAGAAGAGCAGCAAAAGTCCCACGCAATGGAATGAGTCGAAGGCAAGCGTTTTCTTAAGCTGTGATCTTTCTTGAGGAGAAGGCGAGGCCAAATGAAGCAGAGTGTGGTGCTTAGATCCGCATGAACGGCAATTGTCGGAGTTGCACTGACCCATTTAATGACCAGTTTTAAGACAATTAATGCAAAGAGAGAGCCTTTTTCTTTTTTATAGCCGTTACTAGTAGAATAAAAGGGTATACTAGATTCGTTGAGAAGTATGTAACAGGCAGAAGGAAGCGTTTCCGACTATATAAGGTATTATATTCTTGGCCAGGATCAATAGCCGAGTCGGCAACGAGTCGGAACGTCGATATCTCAGAAACTATAAAAGCTAGAAGGTTGAGATTAATCATGCAGCTTTGACAGACATAGACGCAGCGCAAGTATATGGGCCCATTTTGCCACGCCCACTCTAACGCCCGCAAACCGCCCAAAGCTGCCACGTCCAAACTTTTGAATAATGTTTTTATATTTTATATTAGTCTTGTAAATGTCTATTGATTTTTTTAAGAAACATTTTGCCACGCCCACTCTAACACCTACAAACCGCAACGCCCATTTTTATTTTTGTCTTGTAAATTAGTCTTGTAAATTTTTATGGATTTGCAGAAAAACTGTTTGCCACACCCACTCTAACGCCCACAGACCGCCCAAAACTGCAACTCCCACATTATTGACAATTGTATGATATTTTTTCACATTTTTGTTAGACTTGTAAATTTTCTCTTAATTTGCCAAAAATCTTTTTGCCACGCCCACTCTAACGCCCACAAACCGCCAAATACTGTAAGTGTGGAAATTTCTCCTTCGCACTTCCATCTCTGAGTGCGGATATCTGATAGTCGGGGAACTCGACTATAGCGTTCTCTCTTGTTGCTTTTTGGAATCAATGGACAATAATAAAATACGTGCCCAGAAGCATTACAAAAAGCACAGCATCTCCGTTTTCCAGCGTCCTGCATCGCTGTTTCTGAAATGATGCCATGTATTCCCACGATGGATTAAAATTTTTTAATAGCTGGGTCCTCCGAATGCTCTTCCCCATTTTCCTGATTTGGACAATGATGCATACAGCGATTTGTTTCGTTGAGCCCAAATCACTTAGAATATGAGCGATATATTTATCCGGTAGTTCACCAAGCATTGAAAGAGAACCACTCTTAGCCCCAGATTCTCAGTAATGTGTGCTTGAAAAACCAAACGACGATGAGCAAATCTATTTTGTAATAATTCTAATTTTATAGTTGCCATCCGAAATTTCCAGTGAGCGAATGCTTTTCAACGCAGTGTCCCTAAGGTCAAGATGGCTTTCTATGATGGCTATTTTAAGTAAACATACAACAAAATCCCTAACACTACTTAAAGTAAAAACAGATTTTTAATATTTATAAAAGAAAAAATTATAAATATTTTTAAAGAGGTCGTTGTTGAGAAGAACAATCCAATATACGATGAGCGAATATCATGTGCGATGATGTAATCGATCGAAACCCAGAAATGATTAGTTTTAGAGTACACCCAACAAGAGCGCCTTGTTGAGGTGTAAGACACTTGAAATTGGTTGTTGCTCAAAACCTCCAATAAACGTCGGATTCGGTAAACAAGTGTTAATCCGACCTCGAAGCCATTTATGGGTCTCTGGGTCTAAGTTTTATTTCTTGATCACAACAATGTTTATGTGCGACATACGGTTAGTTATTAATAACCTTCCCTTAGTTATAACACATTCTCGTTTACGCAGATGTTGTTAAATTATGTTTGCAATATTAGGACATTTCTTGCCAGGACTTACAATCCGATCTACCAGCTTTCAAAAATTGTGCCCTATAACTAACTAAACTTAAACTTATACCCAATACACGCGACTAAGTGTTTTTCTGTACCCAATACTTTAATTTTCCGATCTTATTTCGACCATAGTAAATAAAGCCAGGGGTGTGCTTGGTTTTATAAAAAGGTTTAACCACCTTGGATAATTGGATAATTCTTACATGACTAAAACCCTATTAAGTTCGCTAGTTCCGTACGACTGTAGAGTATGAATAACCTTTTTGGAATTCACTTGGATTACTAACATTTATAGTACAAAATCAGTTTTAAGTTATTTAAATATATATTTTCCTCGTTCCTTACTCTATTCTTATATCACGTATATCTTTTCGCGAATCAAGCCGATTCAGCAGCGCCGCTCGGCCGGTTGGTCGAAAGATGTAACCGTGGGACCCGTGTGCGTGGTGAAATAAGCCTGGAGCTAAAATAGGCTTCAAAATTTACTAGGAGGGTAGGTAGTCTGCTGCAGTCTAGTCTGTGGGATTTTCGACAAGAAGCTTTTGGCACCTGCCTTCCAGAGCCCTCCTATTAAAGGTGTGACAGGACGTTTTAAGTTCCAGTAAATATTTTACCGTTGGCCAAGCTTTTAGAATTGGCCGAAAGACAGCTGTATACAGTTGTAAACCAGTAGAATTATGCCTATGTCGTTGTTTTCACAATGGATATTGGCTGTCAAAGGATATATTTCTCTTTTTCACTTAAATTTTCATACAAATTTGTAAGATGAAGCTTTTTTTTATTTGGTTTTTTCTAAACCTTTTAAAGCTTCAAAGTCTCGGCAGTTTGCTATTAGTTCACCATAGACGAGTTAATCGACAAAAAGATACCGGTAAGCTAAGTAGCTTACAGGAATTCGAGAAATCTGGAAATATACAAGGAGCAAAGTGGCTTCTGCATTAATCAGAAATCAAATTCTTTAAATATAATGGTAAATATCTTATTTTAGAGATTGTGCACAAGGCAATACCACTTGAAAACGCAAAAAGGGTGTTAAGTCTACTGTTCAAAAATAATCAACAAATCACCTAATGACCATCTATTTATTTGGTTAGGGATTGATAACATATTTTGATATTTTTTTCGCTTATAATAAAAATCTGAAATTTAACTTTGAAAAGTGGGCAAGTATAGGAAAAAGTCGTGAAGAATTACCGATAATACCGATAAATAATGACGTTTTCTTTAACCTGATACATATTACTTACTATAGAAATATACTTAATATAGAAATAGAGTAAATATAAAGCGATTCTAAATCACCTGGTGAGTTTTTCCATGGCTGTACTAATATTTTTCGCGAGTGGTAACCTGGGAATGATAGTAAATAATAATTCTTTAACAGAAAGTAATAATTGACCAAACTAAAATATTTTCAGATGTCGTATAACTCAGGGAGTGTAAAGTTTATCAGCTCACTTTTGGCCATTGAGAGTTTAAGGTCACACATGAACTAAACAAAGGAATGAATACCATTTACTGTTTTTGGATGCTTAAATTAACTGGAACATAAGGTTTTTGGCTAATTAAACTAAGTTATAGACCACAGTCCTGGTAAAAGCTAATTAAATCACTGATTTGGTTATATTTATTTTTATAAACAAGCTAATTGCTCCTTATTTACTGTGATAGGTTTAAACAATAATTTGTAGTTCACAAAATGTTTAAAAGGATTACAATTTACCCCTGTATATATCGCACAATTTACTTTTTATTAAATAAATATAAATAAAAATATATATGTAAATATAAATGATTATGCTATGTGCATATAAGTTAGCACGCGCAACGAAGATATTGCGAAACTGCCAAGTTGCAGACCGAACGGAAAACACATGGAGATCGACCTCTAGGAGCTCATAGAATCGATAAAACAACATTGAATTAAACATTTATAACTAAAAACAATGCCTGCAAATTCAACATGCCACACTAGAGCTAAGACCCAAGTCCAACAACAATGAATTTATTCGTTGCGCCTAAATGCAGTCCGGAAGTGCAGAAGAAGATGGATCGCGATACAGAGAGCTTTTAGTCTGAGCTGGTTTGGGAAAATATAAACTTTTCCATTACACACCGAATTGAATTTATTATTTTTTTATTTGTTGGTTTGATGCATGCATAGTAGTTCACCTATACGTTTTATTTCTTTATAACACAACATCAGCTACTCAAAATAAAATGTATTAAATTTATATGAATTTATCCGGAAGCAAATTAAAAGATGAAAAGTTACAATTAATGCATGAGATTTTTATGAAGCTTATATGAATTTATCTTGAAGCAAGGAAAAGGTGAAAAGATACAATTAATGCATGACATTTTTAAGAAGCTCTATTTTGTTCTGTTTGAAGCTCAGCAGCATATGGTCAGCAACTAACACTTTTATATTGTAAAAATTTTTATTTTTATTATATTTTTTTTATCATATCCTTTTATTACATACTCCTTACATATAGAATTAATTAATTTTTATTATACGCACTCCCCTTTATAAAATTTATTGCCACATTAGATCACAGTAGAAGAGCCGCATAAACGTAACGCTCCTGTACAATGTACAAACTGCCAAGAGTATGGCCACACGAGGTCGTATTGCACACTTCGCCCGGTGTGCGTAGCCTGTGGAGGTCTCCATGACTCCACACACTGCCAAACTAATAAAGAAAATGCAAACGAGAAACAATGCAATAACTGTGGGGGTAATCACACAGCAAACTACAGAGGCTGTCCAATCTACAGAGAGCTGAAAAGCCGTCTTCACAGAAGAATGAACACGGCGCGGGCACACCAAGGAACAGCTACGCTGACACCATCAGAAACATATCCTGAAGTACTTTTTTCGAAAGCAACATGTTTCGCTCCCTGGTCTACACCCAGCACTAACAAGATAACCTTTGCAAACGTTTTAAAATCAGGTATGACGCCTCCAACCCAAAATACCCGAACCCCACATGAAGTGCATACATAATTAGACACACAACAAAACAAAATCCACTACCCAAGCCACAGCACAGCTGGCATTGCACCTCACCGACATTGAGAAGTGACTCTCTGACTGGCGAATAAAGGTAAACGAGCAAACATGCAAGCACGTGACGTTTACGCTAAACAAACAAGACTGCCCTCCGCTCTTATTGAATCATCAGTTATCAATGCAATTACGGAACTTAAGGAAAAATACCATAGCAAGCTTTACTCGCACCCCAACCACCTAGCGAGAGGTTTAACCCAGCTCAGCAGCCGTTCCCGTCTCCGGCGAAAAGACCTACCAACCCAGCGAAGAAATTTTTAGGGCCGTTTAGTCATAGAACAGTTGGAAAAATAATACAACTGTTCAGAAAAAAAATACTTGTTATAGTTAAGATTTTTAAACTTATTGATAGTTCTTAAACAATAATTAAAAGCAAAGTAATATAAAAAAAAAAACATTAATGAAAACATCCTTATATTACAAATGCATATAGTACATTTTTCTTCCTCGCCATACTTCTTGCTCCCAATTTAGAATTTTTAGAATTCCTTTAGGTGTGCCCGCTATTTCGTAGCCCTACTCTGATGGATGGCTCTTTGGGCTCCTACACTGCACCGAATCTAGGATGATAATGTCGTTCAGCTAAGTTACTAGCAATTGAACTCATGCTGATGATTCTGCGGCTGTAGGGGACGAAGGGGTCACCAAAGCTATGCTTTCAGGTGGGTGACCATAGGTAGGGTGGTCACATGCGACCACGACAACACCTTTGACTTCGCTTTTACCATTATATTTTGTCCGTTTTCCGATCCTTAACCCTGTCTCTTCTATCTTTTGAATCAAGTATTAAGCTCTTCCGGTTCTCTATACTAGCTTTCTCAATGTCGCAGCACGTTCATTTCAATTCTTGTTAATAATAAGTTAGTGTAGCGGGAAAACGATCTGGCCAAGCAAGACTACCACCCCCCAAGCCGACGAGCTAGAAGAAACTAAAACGTGCCCCTCAAGCTCAGATCGTCCGACAAAACTATATTCCGTTGCACGTTACAATAGCACAACAGAACGACAAAAAACAAGGAAGCTGCAGGGAATGCCCTCGCCTTCCTTCGAAGGAAACTGAGCAAGGCGCAAGAGAGCTGTAGGGAGTACCCCTCGCCCTCCATCAAGGCAAACGAAAGTTGATCGCTGGGAGCTGAGGGAATACCCTCGCCCCCCTCCGAGGGAGAATATAGCCGGCAGCAGACAATTTCAAGGAAGAAAAAAAAAAATGTAAGTCGGCTTTTTGGCAAAAGGAAATTGGTAAAATAAATTAAAAACTGTTAACAGTGTAAAGTGCGGACTCTTCCCAAATCTGTGAGAAGTTAAAATAAAGTATAGAGGGGTGCGAAAATAAAAACGCATGAGTGCAAAATATTAATGAAAAATATTCCATCTAATTTCTGGTTCGTGCGTTACACTGGAAAAAATTAGTGAAAAACGATAAAACATTTCCAAGTTAAAAAAAAAAAAAATAATAATTCGGAATTGAAAACAATCAGGGTGGAGTTGAAATTATTAAAAAAAAACAAAGAAATTACCATCCTACCAGGAGTGCACTGTTGCGAGCCCTGTTCTGTCCCGGCATTTGAAGGGAAACAGGAAACTTACGTTTCTTGGAGGCAGGCTGCGAAGGCGGCCTACAAGGTATTCGAGCCTTATAATGGCAGCGGCCGACATTATCAGGTCGTCGCAATTCTCAGAAATAAAGTAAGAGGGCCAGCGGCAGCTGTATTAGCCTCATTTAATACAGTATTAAACTTTGATGCCATATTGGCGCGCCTCGACTTTACATATGCGGACAAAACCCCGACACATGTAATTCAGCAGGAAAATAAATTAACCCTTCTAACAAACAAAATCGTAATGACTCACGACGCGGCCGCAGTGGCCGTTTTAAATGAACAGTTCCGAAACGACGCGCTGCATGCGTTTGTGTCAGGTCTAAAAAAATCACTGAAAGTAGCTGTTTTCCCGGCACAGCCTCGGGATCTGCCAACAGCCTTAGCCCTGGCCCAAGAGGGCGAATCAAGCAATGATAATAGGAGTGTGTACGCGGCTAGTTTCGCCAGGCATAACGAAGACAAAACAAGAGAGAACGCTATAGTCGAGTTCCCCGACTATCTGATACCCGTTACTCAGCTAGTGGAAGTGCGAAGGAGAGTCTTTAACACTGACAGTTTTTGGTCTAATACAAAAATGAAAAAATATCAAAACATTCTTCATAAGTGTGGCGTGGCAATTTTGGGCGGTTTGTGGGCGTTAAAGTGGGCGTGGCAAAAAGTTTTTTGGCAAATCGATAGAAATTTCCAAGACTAATACAAAAATGAAAAAATATCAAAACCTTTGTCAAAAGTGTGGGCGTGGCAGTTTTGGGCAGTTTGTGGGCGTTAGAGTGGGCGTGGCAAAAAGTTTTTTTGCCAATCCATAGAAATTTACAAGACTAATACAAAAATGAAAAAATATCAAAACCTTTTTAAAAAGTTTGGGCGTGGCAGTTTTTGGCGGTTTGTGGGCGTTAGAGTGGGCGTGGCAACATGAATCGAAAACTATGTCCCTGGAGTCTGTATGCTTAATCCCAACTGTCTACCTTTTGTAGTTCCTGAGATCTCGACGTTCATACGGACAGACGGACGGACAGACGGACGGACGGACATGGCCAGATCGACTCGGCTATTGATCCCGATCAAGAATATATATACTTTATATGGTCAGAAGCGCTTCCTTTTGCCGGTTACATACTTTTCAACGAATCTAGTATACCATTTTACTCTACGAGTAACGGGTATAAAAATTAATATAAATATGACTGAAGAACAAAAATCAACATTTAAGAGGCTAAGAGAGATACTGGCATCAGAAGACGTTCTTCTTTCATACCCAGACTTTAAAAAACCTTTCGACTTAACGACGGATGCATCTGGGTACGGACTTGGAGCCGTATTATCTCAAGACAAGCTCCCAATTACAATTGTATCGCGCACGCTGCGTGATAACGAAACAAATTTTGCAACCAACGAACGAGAGCTTCTCGCCATAGTTTGGGCGCCTAACAACCTTCGTAATTATATATACGGTGTAAAAGAATTGCGCGTCTACACCGACCACCAACCACTTACTTTTGCCATCTCGGACAAAAATCCTAATGCGAAGCTAAAACGTTGGAATGGGATTATCGAAGACTATGGGGCGAAGCTTATTTACACGCCAGGAAAAGAAAACCTCGTAGCAGACGCGTTATCTCGTCAGAACGTAAACGCATTAGAAGACACATACGAGTCAGACGCATTATCTCGGCAAACCAAAAGGGTTTGTGAAGACACCTACGAGTCGGACGCAGCCACAATATATAGCGAAGAAGCACTGACCAATATAATCGACACAACGGACAAATGGCTTGTCCAGGAATCAGATCATTATAGAAGAGGGTAAAAATTCTTCAATGAATAACCTTAATCTCTTTAAAAACAAAATGAGGCACGTAATAAGATTTTCCGACCGGGAAATCCTTATAAACACCATTAAAGATGTGGTGAATGCGGGAGTCGTCAACGCAATACATTGCACACTTCCAATCCTAGCATTTATTCAACACTCACTAATAGAAGCATTCCTAAATACCACATTCAGATATTCAAAACATGTGGCGCAAGATATTACAGACAAAACGGAACAACGTGAAATCGCCACAGCCGAACACAATAGGGCCCATCGCGCAGCCCAAGAAAATGTGAAACAGATCTTGCGAGACTACTTATTCTCAAAAATGCTTCGCATAACCACGGAAACGGCATCTAACTGCAAGATCCTTTCTATGGCCAAGTATAGTCGACACCCTAATAAACATAAAACGGAAAGACGCCAATTCCCTCTTATGCTGGAGAAATACTCCACATCGATATATGTATTCTCAACACACCCTTTTTCTTACGTGTGTCGACAAATTTTCAAAATTTTCTATTGTACAGGCAATCGCATCAATCGCATCACTAATATTAAATATATCCAACTTCTTTCCAAACGTAAAAATAGATGGTGACACCAAAAGGTCACTAAATTCAGAAACCATTAAATTAGTCCTCCTCAACAATTTTAACATTTCAATCGCAAACGCACCACCTTTACACAGTACTTCCAACGGGCAGGTAGAAAGGTTTCACGGCACACTCGCAGAAATAGCCCGGTGATAAACGACACCACAGAGGTACTTCTTTTAGCTACTGCCAGGTATAATAGAACCATACATTCGGTAACAGACAAAAAACCAATAGAAATAATACATTCAACACCAGTAGAATTCGAGAAAGAAATCAGCGACAAAATTCAACAGGCACAGAATAGGAGCTTTTAAAAATTCAATAAAGATAGGACGAATAAAGATTACCAAGTAGGCGATAAAGTTTTCGTAAAGTCAAACAAACGCTTGGAAAATAAACTGTCGCCGCTCTGCTCTGAACAAACCAGTAAAGCAGACCTGGGGACCAAGGTTCCCATAAAGGGGAGGGTGGTCCATAAAGACAATCTTCGTTAATCACCCCTTACTTATTTGTATATTTCGTTCAGGCTAGGAGCATATTTTCTACCTCTAGTAATAGCGGCTGTGACGACGGACGCGGTGACAAAAATCGGTAACTACACGAACTCGAACTACCCTATAACGGACGGAGACGTAGTAATATGGGACAGCTACGGATACTTTCAACACTCAACGAAGACTACGCAGACCAGACGGAGAAGCTTACGGTGGGCTTTACAGATGACCACAGGACACCAGTGGTAAAGGCGGACCTTCAGCATATTCGCAATTCAGGAGCAATTAAGTAGAACGGAAGAAAGTCAAAAGGAGTTAAATATAAAATTTCAAGATAGACTAAACGAGCTAACCAACTCGCTAAATATAATCCTGAAATCAGATGGAGTTAAAGAAGCTCACCTCTTAGAGATCATCTTAGCGAAAAATAGAATAAAAAACTAAATATTGTAAACCCAGCTATCCTGGATAGCACCGATATAAGCGAACTCAAAGACAAAAAGCCTACAAATATTAGTTTGGTAGAAATATTAGAAGTATCTAATGTAAGCGTTTTTCAAAATTATGAATTAATTAATTTCCTCATTAAAGTACCAGACGCTAAGTTAGTCTGTAAAAAAATCGCTGTTTACCCGACTCAACACCACAATCGGATCCTAGATTTCGATGACGGAAATCTGGTCGCTGAATGCGCCGCTCAGATTATAAACATCGGGGACTGCAAGACAACAGTCGGAGCAACTTTCTGCAAGGAACTCCAATGCAGCACATGCGTACGTGAAATGGTTGCGGGGACTATTGCACACTGTAATACGCTTCCGGGGCACCTGAACTCAGTCACCATTGTGAACCATGCCAACATCATCATCAATGATGCCAACATGACCATCATAGACGATAACGGTCTTGTCCAGACGGTAGCTGGTAATAATTAACCTGGTTAATTACTCGAACTGAGTTTCCCTAAATGGAAACTGGTATGTCAACCAGCTAGGAAGCTCAAGAAAAAAACCCTCAGTGGCGGCCATGCCCTTGGTGAATGTCACTTCACACCAGGACCGACTAGGCCTCCCTCTATTACACGAGCTGAGCCTGAAAAACCTCCATCACATCGGAGCTATAAAGGAAAGGTTCCTGTTGGGACCCCTCGTCGGCTACTCATTAATCGAGCTAGTTCTAGCCTGCGTCATCTGGCTTAGCCGTCTGATTTGGATAGCTAATTGGCGCACCGACTCAAAGAGCGGTGACGACATAGAAGGAGGAGGCCGCCGGGACGACGACCATTTAAAGGAGGGAAGAGTTAGCAAGCGCAACGAAGATTTTGCGAAACTGCCAAGTTGCAGACCGGACGGAAAAGCCCGCACGGGAAAGACAGAAACTGCTGAATACGCAGTCCGTGGTGCAGTGCTCCATACTCTGTCGGATCACGCCGAAAACAAGTGGCCGTCGTCAAGCGGACGCAAAGTCGCTGACACGGCACCTAATTGACCGCGCAGTCGAGAGTCCAAAACTCCGCCGAAAAACAGCGAAACATTTAGGTTCAGTTTAAGAGAATAGATCTATCAATTAACATCGGTGCAACACATGTGAACTTAGAATAATTTGAATCAATAAAAAATAAAGAGCAATCTAATAATTTGAATCAATAAACAAGAGAGAACGCTATAGTCGAGTTGCCCGACAATCTAATACCCGTTACTCAGCTTTTGGAAGTGCGCAGGATAGTCTTCAACACTTACAGTTTTTGGCGGTTTGTGGGCGTAAAAAAAAGTTTTTTGGCAAATCGATAAAAATTTACAAGACTAAAAAAAAAATGAAAAGATATCAAAACATTTTTCAAAAGTGTGGACGTGGCAGTTTTGGGTGAATCGACAAACATACGCTGCGTCTGTCTCTGGAGTCTGTATCCTTAATCTCAACTAGCTTTTGTAGTTCCTGAGATCTCAGCGTTCATACGGACGGACAGACGGACATGGCCAGGTCAACTCGGCTATTGATCCTGATCAAGAATATATATACTTTATATGTTTGGAAACGCTTCCTTTTGACTGTTACATACTTTTCAACGAATCTAGTATGTATACACTTTTACTCTACGAGTTACGAGTATAATAACAATAATACTTATACAGGGCTGTATGAGGAAAAAACAACAAAGAATACTTTAGTCGGCTTTCCCGACTGTCAACATTGACACCTTTTTTGCGGGCTTGGCAAAAAGGATTTTGGGCAAATCAATAGAAATTTACAAGACTAACTAACGGAATAAAACAATTTATGGTTTTTTATATTTAGGATAGTCCAATTAGATAAAAAAAAGTCGATTTTTACTTTTATATGCCACACAGGCTTATCGCCCACCTCTCAAAGACAGCTGATTGTCGATAACATGCGTAAGACAAAATTAGCGGCACATCATTTTGCAACATTTGTGGCTTATATTTCCTCAGAGAATTATAAAAGTTTAAAGTGGTGTAATGGAAAACAGCACAGGTATGTAGATTTGTAGTTCACTAACATTTTTGTGTATGTTATATGTTTTTGTGTAGTTCTATCGTGTTTTGTTTATGTGCCGTTTTTACAGTCAACTTAACAAATGTAGATGTGTTTCGTGGAATATAACTTTTGTATGGCAAACCACTTCAAAAGAATTTTAACGGCAAGTTATTATCTAACATGTGTATAATATTATACAACTAGTTTCATATGCTCCTTTTTGTTCCTTTTTGAAGAAATCACGTTTTTGTAGTTGAATATTTGTTTGGGCATGCAGAGCTGCTAGACATTTGGAGCAACAATAGTCGCTCTGCTGATGCAGTTAGGCAGCATATATTTAAAGCAATTCGTCAGAATAATTAAAATGAATGTTGTATTTCATTGGAAAATACTTAAATATAGATAAAAAATCGTTTTCTTTCAGATTCTCTGCATAGATAACGAAAAAAGTGCACAGCTGAGGTGCCGAAAATCTTAATTGTGCCTTAAATAGAAGACCCATCGAACGATGCTTGGAACTGTCTTTATTTGTAATATTTTTCGTGAGAAAATTGATAGTCCCGACATGGTTAGTCGGCTTAAGTTTTCTGTCTCAAGTATATTCACTAGAACTTACTTACCCCTAATTGTAGATCTAACTATGAGCTGCTTGTCCTACAGAGTATTATGTTCTGACTATTCTGCCCTTTTTCCTATTATCTCAAATCTCTGCCGCACTTTAAGCAATCATTACATGGCAGCGCCCCTCGGTTGAATTGCTCTGGAGGTATCGCAGTGAAAACGCGCTCAAAAAAATAAAAATATTCATTCCTTTAATTCCTGAATTGGTCAAAGGTGATAACGTAGCATTGGACCTTGCCTCACCGCTGATATTACAATTGAGGTGGAACATCTTTTCCACTACCCAAATCCTAAGAATTTGGATATAGAATGCGTAGAAAAGGTCTCAAAACATCGGACCAAAAATCATAGTTGACGTGGAAAATTATACAGTATATTCCGCGGCACCCACTAGGAAAAAGCCCCGGTTTGAAGCCTGTTAAACGCCAGCGTTTGTTTAATAAAAAAAAGAACAGCAGATAAGTGCACGTCCTATACTATTTTTTTACCTTGTCCAACCCGGACGTTGTTAGAGTGAAAAGACGGTTCTTGGTGTGCTGGGGTACGTACTCTGGCTGCCGAAATAACTAATTTAAGCTCAACGAATATTTTAAAGTCCAAAGTCCAGTCTATTTTGCGGCAAATGAATTCTATGAAATTTTATTTAAACGCTGATTCGGTTAATCAGTTTGATAAAGCGGAATTACTAGCGCGAGTGGAATGGATCAATTCCCTATCCCTAGCTATTTACATTACTAACATTGCGGATCTTTATTTTCGATTTAGGAAGCTTTGGTTGCAAAATCTGGAAATTGCCCGTTTTCATGGATCCTATTCTGATTAGCCGGATTTTATCGCAACTTTAACCACGGTCTTCGGAAATGTTGATGAGATAAAAGATACTGCAAAATGGCAAAATCTACGATCCAGTTTAAGCGGCGTGGAACTCGAGACCATACACTCGCTGGAACCCTCGAATTCGATTTATAAAAAGTGTAGTAGGATAGATACCCTTTAGGCCCACAGTACCATGTATGTATCATGTAGTAGTTTAGGTTAACGTATGAAGCCCATGGGGGCAGAGAGAAGTATACGATCATATCCCCGTTATAAGTAAGAACAATACTGTTGTCCCGCTCTTACTTATAAGCTAGCTTTAAGAGACAACAATGTACATACACCTAGCTCTCTCACGCATACAGACACGCATGAGAGAGCATAAGTAAAACGAAGAAGCAAAGCGCGGCATTCGGTCGCTGCTTCTGGAAGAGTAAAGTCGATAATAAAGGAAAACTGAATTAAGCAAAGCGTCGCGCCGGAGTTGTTTCAAGCGTTTACAACATCAGAAGTGGTCATTACTCACAATGCCTGACACCATATTAAATCAATTCTCGGTGCAACAACTAAAAAAATGGTTGGGAGCCCTTGGACGCCAAACTTCCGGCACTAAAGCGGAGTTGATAGGGCGTCTCCAAGCCATTTCTCCGGAAATACGTGGCGATCCACCGTCATACAACGGATCAGCAACGGAAGCAACGGATGGAGCTGCATCGCAGCTAGCACAACGAGAGCTGCAAGAGGGAGACACACCAGCGACCCCGTTAGACGCGCAATCGGCGGCGTCAGAGACCCTAGAAAGTCTGGATTTGGAGCAGTTATCGCTAGTGGATGCCGAAAAAGCCACCCTGCAGAAAATTCGTGACGAAATAGATGCAAACATGGCCGTGTTGCAGAGCATTTACGCAGAAATCGGCAAGGCGAACAAGAACAAGTCCGTTCATGCTGGCCAAGCCCATGACGTAATCGAAAATGATGGCAATGTCAACATGTGCGCTAACAGCACCAATGTTAAAGCTAACAGCACCATAGTGACCATCACTGCCGATAACATTATAGAGGGAGATACCAGTGTTGGAAAGGAGACCGCTAGCAGTGATGATCAACGCCAGAGTACAAATGTAAACAAGCTCTTGGAATCGCCAGCAGCAGCGCTTGCCTTGGCAAAAGAGGTCACCATGGAGTACGACGGCAGCGTGTGTGTGCGTAATTGGGTCACACAGTTCCAGAACATCGGCAAGATCTACAATTTGGACGACGGCTGCTTGCATATGCTTCTAATTGCCAAGCTGAAAGGGAGTGCACAACGTTGGCTGCACGCAAACACCACGCGAATTCTGGAGTCAACCGATCAGCTGTGTAAGCAGTTAATTATGTCATTTGGGGTCAAAATGTCCAAAGGAGAATTGAGGAGCGCATTCCAAAAGCGGGAATGGCGTTCAGAGAAGAAATTTGCGGCTTATTTCGAGGACAAGATGATGCTGGCCAACGGCATCAACATCGATCTGGAGGAACTCCTGGAAAACATTATCGAGGGAATTCCGGCACCAGCGCTACGCAATCAGGCGTACCGAACCGATGCAGGTTTTGAGAGCCTTCTCGGAAGTACGTCTGCCAAAGCACAAGCCTGATAATAGTTCGCCAAAACGCCTCTTTGAAGGAGGTCCAACTAAGAAGGATTTGCGTTGCGCCAACTGCAACTCAAAAGAACACTTCGCCAAGGAGTGCCTGAAGCCAAAGAGAGAGCCCGGATCCTGCTACGCTTGTGGAGCGTTCGGACACTTCGTCGGACAATGCCCGGAGCGCAAGAGCGCCAATATCAACAATTATGTAAGGCATGTTAAGATTTTTTTTCACAGTAGCTTTAAAACCCCACTAATTATAGAATGCCTCATAGACACCGGGAGTCCAATATCATTTGCAAAACTAAGCAGTATATCCAGTAAAGTCAATTTAGAGTCTGCTGCTGAAAACTATTTCGGGCTAAATAAAAGCCAACTAATAATACTCGGAAAAACCTTATGTTACATTACAAAAGAAAGAATAAAATGTTATTTTGATTTATACGTAGTTCCAGACGGGTCTATGAGTCATAATGTAATCCTTGGACGAAATTTTATGGAAGCTTGCCAGCTTAAACTGGATCCAGATACTTTGGGAAGGATTACGGTTAACCCAATAAATGAGGAAACAGTTAGTACCTTAGACAATGAGACAGTTAGCGAGACAGTTAGTAATACAGTTAGTGATACAGTTAGTAATACAGTTAGTAATACAGTTAGTGATACAGTTAGTAATACAGTTAGTAATACAGTTAGTGATACAGTTAGTAATACAGTTAGTAATACAGTTAGTGATACAGTTAGTAATACAGTTAGTGATACAGTTAGTAAAACAGTTAGCGATACAGTTAGTAATAAAGTTAGTGAGACAGGTTATGAAACAGTTAGTAAAACAGTTAGTGAGACAGGTTATGAAACAGTTAGTAAAACAGTTAGTAAGACAAGTTATGAAACAGTTAGTAAAGCAGTTAGTGAAACAGGTTATGGAACAGTTAGTATAGCAGATATCGAAACGAGTAGTAAAACAGTTAATCCTGCAGTTAGTAAAACACTAAACGAAACAGTTATTCCTTTAGGCAGCGTTACAACGGATTCCGCACTTAGTCAGAAATTTTATAATACAGTTATGCCCAGTTATGAAAAAGCACTTAGAGAAATCTCCAGCATTGATTACGAAGAGGATGAGCAAATGAATTACATATGCGGCGCAGAAAATGACCGAGCCTTTAACTGTCAATTGAAAGAGATTATCAAAAGCAACTACTTAGATGTTAGAAAGCCTACCGAACCCCTAGTCAGATGTGAAATAAAACTATGTTTAGAAACGTCAAAACCATTTAGCTGCGCACCAAGAAGACTTGCCTACTCAGAAAAGGAGAAATTACAAAAATTGTTAGATGAATATATGAAAGA
Source organism: Drosophila teissieri (assembly GCF_016746235.2). Taxonomy (NCBI): domain Eukaryota; kingdom Metazoa; phylum Arthropoda; class Insecta; order Diptera; family Drosophilidae; genus Drosophila; species Drosophila teissieri. The sequence goes on from NW_025224993.1 coordinate 787,065, forward strand.
AGGGATTATACGACCTAGTGAATCCGAATATGCTTCGCCAATAGTTTTAGTTAAAAAGAAAACGGGAGACATACGACTATGCATAGACTTTAGAAAACTAAACAAGATATTAATCAAGGACAATTATCCGATACCGCTTATCGATGACCTCTTAGACAAACTAGTAAACAAGAAAATTTTTTCGAAACTTGATTTAAAAAACGGTTATTTTCATGTATTTGTTAATAAGGATTCGGTTAGATACACCTCATTTGTTACACCGTTAGGTCAATTCGAGTTTCTCAGAATGCCAATGGGGCTAAAAACTGCATCGGCAGTGTTTCAAAGATTTGTAAACAAAATTTTCGAGGATCTCATTAGGGACAACAAAGTAATTGTATACATGGACGACATCATGATCGCCAGCAAGGACACGGAGGAACACTTAAGAACCTTAAAGGAAGTGTTTCTCAGATTAGCTCAAAATAAATTAGAGTTAAGAATGGATAAATGTGAGTTTCTTCAAACAAATATCAAGTATTTAGGATTCATTATAAACGGCGAAGGCATTAGGGCAGATGATAAAGGTATAAATGCCATACAACATTTTCCAATTCCAGACAAGATACAATCCGTTCAAAGTTTCCTAGGTTTATGTTCATACTTTCGTTGATTCATAAAAGATTTTTCAACATTAGCGAAACCGTTATACGACCTCTTAAGAAAAGACGAGAAATTTAAATTTGGAGAAAAAGAAATGAGCTCAAGGAAAAGTTAGTGCAGGCGTCGGTTTTAGCCATTTATAATTTCAAAGACGAAATAGAGCTGCACTGTGATGCAAGCGCTCTTGGCTTCGGTGCCGTATTATGTCAAAAGAAAGAGGATGGAAAATTGCACCCCATATTTTATTTTTCAAAACGTACAACAGTCGCTGAGGCAAAATATCACAGTTTCGAACTGGAGACGATGGCAATTATTCACGCACTGAGACGATTTAGAATATACTTGTGTGACGTTCAGCCGTGCCTCGGGTAGTCAGGGTTGGCCAGGGTCGTCCAGGAAATTTCTTTCTTTCAGGACAGTGGTGCTAGAGAGGAATTCCCGACCCGAGTCCCAGTGATAATGCGCAGAGTTAACCTTAACTAGGCTTAAATATAGACGCCGAGTTTATTCATTCAATTTCTGGGTTACAATAATTATATATAAAACTGTACGGGCTCCCTCGGCCTAGGTTCCGGCTTCCGCAGCGAGGCTCTTCGTACCTCGCGTCTTCGTCCGGGGACGCGGTCTTTCATACGCGGCCGCTCCGAATTTCGTCGAGTCCCCTTGAATCAACGTAAGCCTATGTTGTTGGACCCTGAAGTCAGCTAAGAGAATTATACGGAACCTGAAGTCAGCGTAGAGAATTATACGGACCCTGAAGTCAGCGTAGAGAATTATATGTAGGACCCTTAAGTCAGCATAGAGAAGTATACGGACCCTTAAGTCAGCGTAGAGAATTATATGTCGGACCCTTAAGTCAGCGTAGAGAATTATATGTAGGACCCTTAAGTCAGCATAGAGAATTATATGTAGGACCCTTAAGTCAGCATAGAGAATTATACGGACCCTGAAGTCAGCGTAGAGAATTATACGGACCCTTAAGTCACCGTAGAGAATTATATGTAGGACCCTTAAGTCAGCATAGAGAATTATATGTAGGACCCTTAAGTCAGCATAGAGAATTATACGGACCCTGAAGTCAGCGTAGAGAATTATACGGACCCTTAAGTCAGCGTAGAGAATTATATGTAGGACCCTTAAGTCAGCACAGAGAATTATACGGACCCTTAAGTCAGCGTAGATACGTAATTCGGACCCTGAAGTCAGCTAAGAGAATTATACGGACCCTTAAGTCAGCACAGAGAATTATACGGACCCTTAAGTCAGCGTAGATACGTAATTCGGACCCTTAAGTCAGCACAGAGAATTATACGGACCCTTAAGTCAGCGTAGATACGTAATTCGGACCCTTAAGTCAGCACAGAGAATTATACGGACCCTTAAGTCAGCGTAGATACGTAATTCGGACCCTGAAGTCAGCTAAGGAGGGGTATATACGTAGGGGGGTTGATCTTACTCTCCAATAGTTACCACTCGTCGATCCTGTCCTGATCCTGCTGCTTTCCCGCTCGCTGGTGACTTCCACCTTGGTCGACTCCGACCACTGACTGCCTATTCTGAGGCCAGCCGCCCGCTTTATATAGCCCTTGGCTTAGTGTGCCCGTATGTCCGTATGCTCGAATTGCCCGACTTAGTGTGGCCGGTTTTCGGGATTAGTGTGCCCTTGCGCGCCTTGTTTGAATCTGGCCTTGTTTATGATTATGTTATCTGTTTATCTATTATGTATTATGCCTTATTTATTATGTTTTATTTATTATGTCTCATGTATTCGGTATTATTTATTATTTATTATGTATTATTTATTATGACTTGTTTATTATGAATTATGTTATTGTATTGAATTATTTAGTATTTATTATAAATTATTTATTATGTTTAATTTATTGTTTTATTATCTATTATTTATTATTGTGCGCGGCCGCGTCACACTCCCCCTCCTTTGGGAAGTGACGCTTCACCGTCACATAATTTCCACGGTTGGATGTGATGCGCCACCACCTTTCTCCGTCTTTTTGTATCCATCGCCGTTGGGTCCTTTTTGGTTTGTTCGCCAGGTTCGCCCTTATCTTCGCCAGTATTTCCTCCGATATCCCGGCTCCGGTTGGCACTGTCCACCCCAACTCGTTGGTGGTCTCTGTGTGGAGCTCTAGGATATCTCTGTCCGGCGACGCTGATTCCACGGCTCTCGTCTTTTCGGTCCTCCGGGTTGGCGGAGTGCCCGCTGCTACCCTGCTCATGCCTGTCGTCGGTGTACGGGCCTGTGCTTGCTGATTCAGCGCCCGCCGTTCGCCTGGCTCCCGGCTTCTCCTCGCGTGTTCCCCTCCAGCCCTCGGGAGGTGCGCCACTCTGGTCCGGCCCATTCGGACGTTTCCCGTCATCGCCTGGGCCCTTCCTTCCTGGCTCATCTCCCTCGGGTCTGCTCCGCCAGTGGTTCCCGTTGGGTGGTTGGTCACCCCGGTTGGACGATCTCCGTCTGCGTCGGTGCCCTTGCGGGATGATTCGCCCCCCTCCGGGCTGGTGGTCCCTTGGGTCCTGAGTGATCGCCTGCGCCGCTTCGTCCTCCCTGGACGGTATCCGTCTGCTTGGGAGTCGCCGCGTCGTGCCTCGTCGGTCGCCGAGGAGGTGCCAATTTTGGTGGCGCCGTCCTTTTCCGGACTGTACCGCAGGCAGGTGGCTCGATCAACTTGGTCCTGCTTGTTGCTGCTGCTGCTTTGGTGAGGTTATCCTTATACCTTTTGATGCTGGTCTCGAACTTATCCATTGCTCAGCCGATCGCCTTCTGTGCCTTCGTACGATCCTGGCTCCGCTTATATAGGCCACCGGAGTTGCCTTAGTGTGCCTGCCTTCACTTCTCCTTTTTCCCTCTTTTTTAGTGTGCCCGTTGGTGGGCCGTTTTGAGTTCCTTTTTCCCGCTTTCCTGATCTGATATATCGTTCTCCTGTTCGAACCCTCTATGATGGTCGTCCGTGCTTATGTGTGGTTTGGTGTCTCCGATATATACTCGTTTTGTCTTTCGTGTTTTCGGGTCCTTGACTGACAGTATTACCGGTTACACAAACCCTACCACTTTCCATGGTCCGTCGTATTTTGGGGCTAGCTTTGCGTTGAATTTTTCCGCTGCGTTGGATAAGTGGTGTGTTCTGCACCACCCTAGTTCTCCTCTCGATGGTTTCCATTCCCTTTTTCTTAAGTCGTAGTGCCGTCTCTGTTGTTCTGCTGCTTTTTCCATGTGGCCTGCCGCTTCCTTCCTCACGTTTCCTAACCGTTTCCACCTTTCCTCCATGCTTTCCTCTTTCAACCCGGACCCTTCCGTTTCTTTGTCGAACACTGTGTTGGGTATTCGTAGTTCCTTTCCCAGCACTATCTGTGCCGGGCTATATTTTGTGGACTCCGACGTGCTGCTATTGAAAGCCAGCATTAGTTCTGGTATTTTATCATCCCAGTTTGTCTGGTCCTCGCCTGTTATTTGGGCGATCATTGTTTTTATGGTCCTATTGGTTCTTTCCGTGGGGTTCTCCTGCGGAGTGTAAGGGGCCGTGAATTGCTGTCTTATTCCCCATCTCTCCATCTCTTTCTTTGTTTTGCGTCCGGTGAATTGGACTCCATTGTCTGATATCAGTATTTTCGGAGCTCCATACCGTGTCACTATTCTTTCTCGAAAGACCCGTAGGAATGAGTCTGCCGTCGCCTGTCTGATGGCTGCCAGCTCCACCCATTTTGAGAACTTATCCACCATGACGAGTAGTGTCGTGTTCCCATGTTTTGACCGTGGTAACGGTCCTACAAAGTCGACACATACTGTTTCCCAGGGGGCTTCTGCGACCCTGGTCAGCATTTTCCCTGCTGCTTTTTGTTGCTCCACTTTGTACTGCTGGCAACTCTCGCAGCTCCGCACGAACTTCCGCACGTCTTTTGTTAACTGGGGCCAGAAGTACTTGTTTCTTATTCTTCTTGCCGTTTTGAACATTCCCATGTGCCCTGCTTCCGCCTGGCAGTGGTTCTCTGCGAGGATCTGTTGTATCTCCTCTTCAGGCACGCACAGTTTCCATGGGTGTTGGTCCCATCTATCTTTGCTCAGTTTATACAGACGTTTTCCTTCTCTCCGGTATTCTGTGTTTCCTGGGTCCTCCTGTAGCTCCCTATTCTTCCGGTCTATCCAGCTTTCCGTGTTTCTGATCGCCTTTAGTTCCGCCGGTGGGGCTCTAGACAGTGTGTCTGCTACTACATTTAGTTTCCCTTTCCGATATTGCACCTTGAACTGGTATGGCTGGAGTCCCAGTGTCCATCGTGCTATTCTTCCTGCCGGACTCTTGATCGAGTTTAGCCATCTAAGCGCCATATGGTCCGTAACTACTATGAAGTGGTATCCTTCCAGGTACATCTTAAACTTTCCGATGCCCCAATGGATTGCCAAGCATTCCTTTTCCGTTGCGCTGTAGTTTTGCTCTGCCTTACTCAGTTTCCGGCTGGCAAATGATATGACGTGTTCACCGTCCTCTGTTTCCTGGGTCAGTACGGCTCCGATCCCCACGTCGCTGGCGTCTGTCTGCAACTTGAACTGCCTGCTGAAGTCCGGGCATACCAATACCGGTGCTTTTGTCAGGCTCTCCTTTAGGCTGTCGAAGGATTCCTGGTGGCGTTCGTTCCACTCGAATTTTTTCCCTTTCGGATTAATTCCTGTAGCGGTCCTGCTTGCTCCGTAAATTGTGGTATAAATCTCCTATACCATGATGCCATCCCGAGAAAGCTGTGTACCTCTTTGGTGGTCTTAGGGGCTGGTAGATCCCTGATTGCTTCCACCTTTTCGGGGTCCGTTCGTATGCCCTGGTCGCTTACTACGTGTCCCAGATATTTTAATTCCTTTTGGAAAAATTTGCACTTGTCTGGGTTGATCCGTAGGTTCGCTCGTTGCAATCTTCTGAATACTTCTTTCAGTTTTGCTAGATGCTCTTCCTTGGTTCGTCCTATCACGATTATATCATCCAAGTACGCGAAGGCGAATGGCTCCATCTCTGGTCCGATGATGTTATCCAGTGCTCTCTGGAACGTTGCTGGCGCTGTGGTTAGTCCAAATGGCATTACTGTCCATTGGAACAATCCTCGCCCTGGTACCGTAAACGCCGTATATTGTCTACTTTTCTCTTCCACTGGGATTTGCCAATAGCCCGACTTCAAGTCGATGGTGCTTATAAATTGGCCTCCCTCAGTTGGTCGAGGATAAAGTTCATACGTGGCACAGGGTATGCATCCTTCTCTGTCCTATCGTTCAACAGCCTGTAGTCGATGCACATTCTCCATTCGTTATTCTTTTTTCTTACTAATACCACCGGTGCGCTGTATGGACTTCGTGATCGTTCTATTAGGCCCAGGCTGAGTAATTCGTCTACCTGCTCATCAATTATGGCCTGTTGTTTCGGATTTCGTGGATAATACCTCTGTTTAATAGGTTTGTCGTCCTTGAGGTATATCCTGTGCACTGCTGCGTTGCTGACTCCCTCCATGTTTTCAAATATGCGCTTGTTCTCCTCCAGGAATGTGTCGATTTCCTCTTCGGACGGCTCTCGTAGCGTCGTCGCCTCTCCTTTGTTTCGCCCCTCCTTCCTCCTCTCGTCTTCGACCCCTCGTATCTCCAATTCTAATCCGCCACATCTCAGTGTACTTCCTGCTCCTGCCAGAAAGTCCATCCTAGTAGGATTCCGCCATCGACGTTCGGTAGGATAATGAATGTTATTCCAAATCTCCGACCCCCGAACTCTACTCTTGCTCCAAATCCTCCGATCGCCTTCCGCCGTGATCCGTCCGCCAGCGATATTTCCGCGTTTATCCTGATCCACTGTCCCTCTCCTCTTAGATCCTGAAACATGTTCCTACTGATCGCGCTTCTCGTTGCTCCGGTGTCTATTATGCCCTTGGCACTCCTACACCCTATTCCGAATTGTGCTACTATTTGGTAGCCGTCGCATCTCATATCGCCTGTTGCTGGACCTATTCTTCTTGCCTGAGCTGCCAGCTTTACTGGCTCAGGCCTCCTCCGTTTCCCGCATTAGCTCGGCAACACTCCGTTGTCCTGACTCCGTTTCGTCCGCACGCCCAGCAGAACAGCCTTGGTGGGTTGCCGCATGTGCGGGCCGTATGACCGGTTCCTCCGCATCTCATGCATACCTCTGGTCTTCGTGCCTGTTGTCCTGTTTGTTCGGTCTGTGCTCCCGTTTGTTCAATTTCCTCCACTTCCTCGGCTAGCTTAAGGAACTCCGTTAGCGTTGTGAATCCGTTCCTCCTCGTGTACAGTTTTAGCTTGGTCCTGCAGTTCTTGTATACCCAATCCAGCTTTTCAGCTTCTGACAGTTTCGTGAACCTCATGAGCTTCCTTAGGTTCATCGCGTATTCTCTTACTGGCTCGTTCTCTCTCTGTCTCAACTGTGCTATTTGGTTTGCAACTGCTCCTCGTGCCTCGGTGGTAAGAAGTACTCTAACAGTTCCGTTCTCAATTGAACCCATGAGTTGATCTTTGTTGGTGTCGTGTTCCACCAATCTATGGCGCTTCCCTCCAGTATAAACGGCATTGTTTGGACCAGCTGATCGTGCCGTAGTCCGTATCCGGTGGCCCACTGCTCCATTTTCTCGAGGAATTCCAGCGGGTTTGTCGTCGATCGTGGTATCTGATCCCCCAATTCTGCACTCTATCGATTGTTCCCGTTTCCATTTTTCTTCCATCTTTGTTTCCTTCCCGTCGGCCATCCTTGTGTTTGTCTCTGTTATCACGATCTCTGGATGTCGGGTGGGGCTTTTCTCCTTCTTATACTTTTCCGCCAGCAGTGTCAGCTTCTTCTTTGTCGCTTCTGTGTGGTCTGTCCTCTTCGAAAAAGCAGCCAATGTTCTCCGTAACTCCTCGCTTTTCCCTGACGGATCCAATCCGAATTCACTTGCGTATTCTGCTAGTTCGGGTTTTGTTGCCATATACACCCAACTAGACATCACTCTCCCGGCGTCGGTTTCCTCTAATCACCACTTTAGCCTGTTCGGGCGCCACCTGTGACGTTCAGCCGTGCCTCGGGTAGTCAGGGTTGGCCAGGGTCGTCCAGGAAATTTCTTTCTTTCAGGACAGTGGTGCTAGAGAGGAATTCCCGACCCGAGTCCCAGTGATAATGCGCAGAGTTAACCTTAACTAGGCTTAAATATAGACGCAGAGTTTATTCATTCAATTTCTGGGTTACAATAATTATATATAAAACTGTACGGGCTCCCTCGGCCTAGGTTCCGGCTTCCGCAGCGAGGCTCTTCGTACCTCGCGTCTTCGTCCGGGGACGTGGTCTTTCATACGCGGCCGCTCCGAATTTCGTCGAGTCCCCTTGAATCAACGTAAGCCTATGTTGTTGGACCCTAAAGTCAGCTAAGAGAATTATACGGAACCTGAAGTCAGCGTAGAGAATTATACGGACCCTGAAGTCAGCGTAGAGAAGTATTCGGACCCTTAAGTCAGCGTAGAGAATTATATGTCGGACCCTTAAGTCAGCGTAGAGAATTATATGTAGGACCTTAAGTCAGCATAGAGAAGTATACGGACCCTTAAGTCAGCGTAGAGAATTATATGTCGGACCCTTAAGTCAGCGTAGAGAATTATATGTAGGACCCTTAAGTCAGCATAGAGAATTATATGTAGGACCCTTAAGTCAGCATAGAGAATTATACGGACCCTGAAGTCAGCGTAGAGAATTATACGGACCCTTAAGTCAGCGTAGAGAATTATATGTAGGACCCTTAAGTCAGCACAGAGAATTATACGGACCCTTAAGTCAGCGTAGATACGTAATTCGGACCCTGAAGTCAGCTAAGAGAATTATACGGACCCTTAAGTCAGCACAGAGAATTATACGGACCCTTAAGTCAGCGTAGATACGTAATTCGGACCCTTAAGTCAGCACAGAGAATTATACGGACCCTTAAGTCAGCGTAGATACGTAATTCGGACCCTTAAGTCAGCACAGAGAATTATACGGACCCTTAAGTCAGCGTAGATACGTAATTCGGACCCTTAAGTCAGCACAGAGAATTATACGGACCCTTTAGTCAGCGTAGATACGTAATTCGGACCCTTAAGTCAGCACAGAGAATTATACGGACCCTTAAGTCAGCGTAGATACGTAATTCGGACCCTGAAGTCAGCTAAGGAGGGGTATATACGTAGGGGGGTTGATCTTACTCTCCAATAGTTACCACTCGTCGATCCTGTCCTGATCCTGCTGCTTTCCCGCTCGCTGGTGACTTCCACCTTGGTCGACTCCGACCACTGACTGCCTATTCTGAGGCCAGCCGCCCGCTTTATATAGCCCTTGGCTTAGTGTGCCCGTATGTCCGTATGCTCGAATTGCCCGACTTAGTGTGGCCGGTTTTCGGGATTAGTGTGCCCCTCTAGTTATTTGGGCGCGCTTGCGCGCCTTGTTTGAATCTGGCCTTGTTTATGATTATGTTATGGTTTTATCTATTATGTATTATGCCTTATTTATTATGTTTTATTTATTATGTCTCATGTATTCGGTATTATTTATTATTTATTATGTATTATTTATTATGACTGGTTTATTATGAATTATTTATTATGAATTATGTTATTGTATTGAATTATTTAGAATTTATTATGAATTATTTATTATGTTTAATTTATTGTTTGTTATTTATTATCTATTATTTATTATTGTGCGCGGCCGCGTCACACTTGTATGGAAAACGCTTTAAAATTATTACTGATTGTAATTCACTTACTTTAACACTGAATAAGATTGAACTTAATCCACGAATAGCTAGATGAGCGTTAGAGCTCCAGAACTACGACTATGAACTTATACATAGAGAAGGTAAAAGGATGCAGCATGTAGATGCTCTTGGTAGATGTACGAATATCATGATAGTAGAATCGAATACGTTTGAAGACAATTTAGTAATTTGCCAAGCCAAAGAGCAAAAAATTCAAGAAATTAGAAAACTGTTAGAGGAAAATGAACATAAGTTATACGAAATGAGAAACGGAATAATTTATAGAAAATGTAACGACGGCAGACTATTATTTTATGTTCCCACAGACATGGAAGATCATATTCTATATAAATATCACAATGAGATCGGACACATAGGTAGAGACAAAATGTTAGATATAATTTTGAAATCTTATTGGTTTCCCAATGCCAAAGACAAATGTTTAGGCCATATAGAAAATTGTTTAAAATGTGTTGCGTTCTCCCCTAAGACGGGTAAGGAGGGATTTCTGCACTGCATTCCAAAAGGTAGTCAACCGTTTGAACTAATACATATCGATCATTACGGCCCAGTCGACTCGGGTAGATCCAAAAAACATAATTTTGTTGTCATCGACGGTTTTACTAAGTTCGTACGTTTATACACTACAAAGACCACCAATACAAGAGAAGTCATAACAGCTTTAAAAGACTATTTTAGATCATACAGCAAGCCTAGATGCATTATTTCAGACAGGGGAAGTTGTTTTACATCGAAGGAGTTTGATGATTTTATGTTAGAGTTTGATGTTAAGCATATGAAGATTGCGACTGGATCACCACAGGCGAACGGACAGATTGAAAGAGTCAACAGAAGTTTAGGTCCAATGATAGCGAAACTGGTAGAACCAGAGAAAGGTATATATTGGGATACAGTAATAGATAAAGTGGAGCACGTTCTAAATAATACACAACACCGCAGTATCAAGCAAACTCCAAGCAAAGTGCTTTTTGGTTTAGAGCAAAGAGGAAAAATAGTAGACGAATTGAAAGAAAGACTAGAAGAATTAGATAACACTCCAGAAGATAGGGATTTAGAGAAGATTAGGAGCGAAGCTAAAAATAATCAAGGAAAAGCTCAAGAGTATAACAAAACACAATATGATAAGTCCGCAGAAAGCCTTCTGAATACAAAATAGAGATTATGTAATGGTAAAAAATTTCGACAGCACAGCAGGTATTTCTAGAAAATTGATTCCAAAATGTAAAGGTCCATATATGATTTTCAAAATATTGAGAAACGACAGATTCTTATTAAAAGACGTAGAAGGTTTCTAGGTATCCCGTAACCCGTACCAAGGTGTCTGGAGCATTCAAAACATTAAACATTGGATAGGCAATAAGAAAAATAAACGAACACACAATTAAACACTGTTAACAAGGTCAACAAACATGTATAGTACGTGCAATTATATAAATATTTAAGATACAAAATCATTATATATGTAACTACAGACAAAAAATGTAAACCATGATCAGGGGATCAGCTAGTCAGGACGGCCGAGTTGTAGTAGGATAGATACCCTTTAGGCCCACAGTACCATGTATGTATCATGTAGTAGTTTAGGTTAACGTATGAAGCCCATGGGGGCAGAGAGAAGTATACGATCATATCCCCGTTATAAGTAGCTTTAAGAGACAACAATGTACATACACCTAGCTCTCTCACGCATACAGACACGCATGAGAGAGCATAAGTAAAACGAAGAAGCAAAGCGCGGCATTCGGTCGCTGCTTCTGGAAGAGTAAAGTCGATAATAAAGGAAAACTGAATTAAGCAAAGCGTAGCGCCGGAGTTGTTTCAGCGTTTACAAAAGGTTATGCATTTACTGATTAATCGATTTGATAATAAGGTACTCATTCTAACAGAATGATCAAATTTAACTTATCAGATGCTAGCTCTATTTTAATCTTATTTAATTTGTATGTATAACTCTGGTAACTATTGGGAATGTGTATAAATCCAAATTGCGAAAAGGCCTGATCAAAAATATCATCCCAGAAAGCTTAAAACATCTGCTAAAAATTTCGCTATTGTGGGTGAGGTCAACGACCTTGTTCAGCCTGTGCTTCTAGTTGCCATGCCTGTAGGGTATACAATAGTAGGTCTGTGTTGTTTCCAACGTTTATTACTACGGCCGGATTTTTATTTAAAATGTTTCTTCCGTGTTCCTATCCTTGTGATTAGCTAAACCCTTATTAGCTAAACCAAAAAAAATGTAATATTCGGCCGCTTGATACCTGTCGAAATATAAAGTTATTTAGACTGAATCCAATCGAATTAAATGGTGTTTATGAGTCTCAATTAGATTTATGTGGGCCTGGGGTTGGGCGCCAAGAAATAATATCTTATTTAATTCATTTAATTATTATAAATGTAATGAACTGCTACACTCAAACAAAAATCAGGCCAAGATGATAGCTTAGTAGTTATTGTCTAAGTCGCGTGCGAGACAAGCTAAACACGGGAATGAGCAACACCAAATAAAATACCGAAATGAAAACTCCTAAAGTTTCCCATTACCACGGCCGATGACCTAGAGGTTTTACAGGCCCACCCATCCAATGGTCGTTCGGTCACCCAATGACCCCCATTGTCAGAACGACCCCATTCCCGCTTGAGGTACCCTATCGGGTGACTTAAAACATTATAAAGGTTTTATTACTGCGGCAAAAAATTATAAAGGTTTTATTACTATCTAAAAACATGGAGTAAATACGGTATATATAATATAACACTAAACATGTAGAATGTAAATACCAAAATGGGATAGAATTTGACTTGAGATAACTAAAATTTAACATTATTCTAAAAATTAATAAAAAAAAAGTAATTAATTAAAAAAAAAAAATTAATAAAAACGTAAAGTAATGGTAATATCACTTTTAACTCATGGCTGAACTTAAAATAAAATAATCTTAAAATGACAAAAAAAAACAATGAACAAAATAATATGCAATCGTTTCTCTATCTCATTTTTTCTTCTCGTTCTGTGTTTTTCTTCACCCTCTGCTCGTCCGCCCCGCGATCGGGGTTAGGAAGAGATCTACTTAAACATTCTGATAACGTCGGGGGCCGGAAAGCTGCGGTTCCAAATATTCCCCAGAATTAATTAAAAAGAGGTGTTGGAGTTCGTGGTGCATCTTTCTCGTTCGGGGTTTATTTTCATAGTGGTTTTTCATACATGAATATGGCGGCTTCGTGCCCCACTTCGGAAACGGGTCAAAAGGTACATTCCGCCAACAGCGATGCTCTGCTGGCGGGATACCGGACTCAGTTGTTCGGTATGAACATTCTCCCCCCCTTGCAAGAGGAATACTTGCAATTTAGGAGAGAGAGCAGCGTCCCGAAAGCATCCATCCCAGTTCGGAATTCTGCGCCATGGGCAGGCCGTCCTGGCTCGCGAGGATACCGGCAAGTACCCAAGTACAGCCGAGACAAGCGATGGGTGGAACCACCGGTCATCCGCTAGAGTCACGTTGTGGAACATGTCCTGCAACTTCGGATCCAGGGGCTGTGCCGGCGTCCGGCTCTGCATTTGCTCGTCCACCAGCATCAGCAGCTGTTTGCTCATCTGGGATGATTCGAGCGAATTTCAGTGGTGCACAGCCGTTCGTTGCCCGTGATGGCCAAATTGAGGGCCTTCACCAGCTAGACGTGGATGCGACTCACGGGGCAGCACGGATCCACCAAGACTCGCACATCGAATAGTTTCTGATCGACCCAATGAGCACGGCAGCGGTCGGAAGGATGCTGACACTTGTCCGCACCAGGCTAGGCGCGCCCGTCGGCGTTGACAACGAGCTGCGGGGTGGGGGAACATCCATCGGCGAGGCTGGGCGTCGTGACCCGGTTGAAACTTTTCACACCAGCCTCCCAAAGCCCTCCCATATGAGGTGCGCCAGGAGGGTTGAAATGCCAGGACACATTCTGAAGACTGTGCTGGGATAAAACCAATGTTCTGGTAGCTTCAATGAAATCCTTTGATAAGGACGTGAAGGCTCCGACAAACGTTTTCCCGTTGTCAGAGTAGACGTGTTGTGGACACCCACGCCGAGTGAAAAAACGGGAGAATGCGGACAAGAACTTCTCTGTAGTCAAGTCGAAAGTCGCTTCGAGGTGGATGGCCCGGGTAGTAAAACACACAAAAACGCACACGTACACCTTTGTGATTTTGCAGGCTAGACCGATATAACTCTTGACGTCAAATGGTCCTGCGAAGTCCACTCCCGTATGGGTGAACGGTCTGGAGAAAGTGGACATCGCACGGGGCAAGTTCCCCATCAACTGCGTCTGCAGTCTCTTCTTGTGGATGACACACACTCGGCACGAGTGTATTGTTCGTTTCACCAACATTTTAAGCTTGGGAATCCAGAATTTGGAACGAATCAGTCGGATCATTAATTGATTCCGATGGATAAACAGGATGCGATGGATAAACAGGACTTGAAGTTCGGCGACCCTACACCGTGCAGGAATGATGATCGGATGTTTTTCATCATAACTAAGCATTTCAGATGCTTGTAACCTGGCGCTTGCTCTCAAGAAACCATTTTTGTCGAGAAAGGGGTTTAAGTTAGAAAATGCGCTAGCGGGTGGAACTGGTTGCTTGTTGCTCAAAGCCTTATATTCGGCGGGAAACTCATTCTTCTGAGCGAGCACAATTAACCGCTCTTGCACATCCGTCAGCCGCAGTGAGTCTACCGATGAGGCTACACCTTTCCTCCGACAACTTTTCACAAAAACGAAACACATAAGCAAGAACCCACAGAGCTCGGTCAAAGGCTGAGAACCTCTCTAGGATCTCAACTGCTGGGGCACTGCGACCGTGTGACAATTGACGGGGCGCTGCTCAAGCTCAGTCTCCGGATGGACCCACAACTCACAACTCGAAAAGTTTGGCTATCTGAGATAAAACCTCTTGTTTGTGTAAGCAGTTGGAGGTGGATCTCCATTGAAATAAAAAAGAAACTATCAGATGTAACTTGCCAACGGATCCCAAGAGTTTTTGCCGTACTAGCCTCTTCAAGCTCAAGAAAGTCTGCACTAATCAAGTGTTCCTTTGGAACCGCTTGTAGGAGTTTTCTCTCGTTCGAGGTCCACTTCCGTAATGGAAAACCAGCACTTTTAAGAGCCAGCCGAAGCTCCTCGATGACTAAAACTGCCGACTGCTTAGTGTGAGTGTCTGCGAGCACATCGTCGAGATGATGTCACTTGCCAAAGGATATTGGCCTCGGATATCCTGAGCCAACTGTTGTAGTACGCGGATGGCTAGGAAAGGCGCACAGTTCACGCCGAAGGTGACTGTATCGAGTTCATAGTCACAGAGCTCTCCGTCCTTATTGCGGAAGAGGATTCTATGAAATCGCGTATGGGCAGAATTTACCCGAATTTGCCTGTACATCTTTGTGATATCAGCATTGAAAACATACTTGAAGAATCGCCATTTTAGAATCTGGATAGTCAGATCGGACTGCAGTACGGGCCCCGCATATCCGGCAACGGATATCATTGAGGCGTTCCCGTTTGATTAAGGATCGGAAGCATTAAACACAACGCGAACCTTCGTTGTGTGCTGTCTGGTTTGAAGACAGCGTGATGGGGCAAATAAAAATTATTAGAGTCGTTCGGAGAGACTTGGTGCATATGACCTAAATCTAAATACTCTTGAATGACTGAGTCGTACTGCTTTTTGACGCAACGTCTTTATTCAGTCGAATCTCGCTTCGGAGGAACTGAGCCAGTGCGATGTTAGGCTCTTTAAAGGGCAACGAAACCACTTACCTCCCATCCTCGTTCCTTTTGGTAGATTGGACAAAGTTTTCCTCGCAAATCGAGGTGGATTCCCTAACCAGCTTCACTGGAACATCCTCCACCTGGAGGATGTCCAGTCTGGACTCGGTGACAGCTAGTCGGGAATGAGCATATTCTGCTTGTGGGATTCGTTGCGATCGGACCGCAAAGAATCCATCCAAATATGGTCTCCTGGCCAAGAAGCGTGTCACAGATATTGGAATGGGAGCCGCTGAGAATGATCGATGGCAGGAATCGGCACCAATCAAAACGTCGATCTGCGAACTCCGGTAGAAATTTGGGTCTGCTAGTTGCAAAGGCGGCAGATGCTTCAAAGAGTCTTCAGGTAAAGTAAAGGATGGAGACTTCCGCCAGTTGTGGTAGTACATATGCAGAAGTCTTAATTTGGATGTGGGGCTTGACCGGAGAACCTATGCTGAGGTTGACAGCGCTTACGGGGCTGAGCGGCAATAGTGAGGTTGAGCCCTGAAACTTGAGCATGGATGGATTCATAAGGCAACTTAATCAAGTTGAACAAGCGTTCTGAAATAAAGGTTGCCTCAGAACCCGAGTCAATAAGTGCCCGTGCTGAGTATTTGATGCATAAATGGCAAATCTCTATTAAAGCTGTACTCAGGAGGACCCCTTGAGTGTTTACAGCCAGAAACGTTGGCACATTCGGTTGTTTCGTTAATGTAGTGGACTGTATATCTTGCTGGTGGTTAAATGTGGATACGGGAGGCTGGTGGTCAGGATTGACCGCTGACTGGACTGGTGGAGTGCCATTTCGGTGCAGGAGAGTGTTGTGGCGTCCTCTGCAAGTATTGCAATTAAGATGCGTTCTGGCAAAACAGTTTAAACACAACTTCTGCTGTTTTATATATCTCTCCCGCTCTCCGACTGGCATTCGTAAGAATAGCGGACATACTCGGATAGGATGGTTCTCTTGCGAACAAAGTTTACAGGATTGTGGAGTTACAGTCACTCTATTCTCAAAGGTCTGGATCGCCCGCGAGCTATTGTCAGTCCGCAGTGCTCTGGATTGAGCGTTTGGCTTAAAATCTTCAATCGCCTCGAGCGATGACGTTCTTGTAAGAAAGCCTGGAATTCAGCCCAGAGTGGAATATCTGTCTTACTCATAAGGGATTGTTCCCATAGAGACAGCGTTAGCTTTGGCAACTTGTGGTGTCGATTTTTGCTGTTTTCAAAGCTGTTAAACAACCTTAAATTGTGCTCTCTAACTGTTTCAAGGATTTGCCGCATTCAAGGCATCAGTGGGAAAATTAAACCAAAATCTTATGCTGACTGTTGACCAGCAGCCTCTGTTTTCGAAACGATTCTGCAAGTTTCTCCATGCTGATTCGAATCCATCATTGGTTAAGGGTGATAAGGCCACAATGGATTTAGCCTCACCACTAGTTTTAGCATTGAGACGGAACAATTCTCAACTTCTGACAGCCGAGGGTTGTGTATGTAGATGGCTGAGAAAAGGTTCCGAAACGTGGGCCAGCGAACATAGTCCCCACTGAAACTGTCGCACTCGACTGGCCTGAACGGACTGTTGCGAGCGTGAACCTTCTTCAATGATCTCGTTGAGGCTCGCTGCGCACCACTCGTCCGTCGGATTGACGGACTTTTGTCTGCTGGGGTGTTGACTCTGGCCTCAAACTGACCTACTCTATCGGTTATGTCATGAATTTCATCAAGGCCCTGTCTGCCTCAGATTGCGCCATATCAGCGGTTGCTCTAGTAACTTGGGGTGAGAAGTCTGAATTCGCAGGTTTCGTATTCGCTGCTGACCGTGGAACTTGAAGCGACGAGCTCGTGGATTTTAGTGGAGTTGTCGATGGGCTTTTGCTTCGAGTGGGATTTGGGCCTTTGAAGGGCACAGAGGACTCGCTCTTGGCTCTAACTCGTTGAGACGTTTTAGAGACAGTCAAACGGGTTTTTACCTCCGTACCGTGGCCAATTGGCATATTAAGCTATCGGAGGAGCCGAAAACCGTGCGGGGGCGAAACAGTCTGTCCACTTGGACAAATACGGGGACGCGGGATAAAGCGTGCACCCAATTGAACGATGGAGTTAACTTATATATTTGGGACGCTGGATAAAGCGTGCAACCAATTGAAAAATCACAACAACTTATATATTTGGGACGCTGCATAAAGCGTGCAACCAATTGGATCGATTTACTTATTGTATTTGGGGCGCTGGATAAAGGTGCAACCAAGATCGAAACAACTTATATATTGGGACGCTGGATAAGCGTGCTACCAATTGGATCGATCTAACTTATTGTATTTGGGACGCTGGATAAAGCGTGCAACCAAGATCGAAACAACTTATATATTGGGACGCTGGATAAAGCGTGCAACCAAGATCGAAACCACTTATATATTGGGACGCTGGATAAAGCGTGCAACCAAGATCGAAATAACTTATATATTGGGACGCTGGATAAGCGTGCAACCAGTTGGATCGATCGGAATATTCCGTTGTTGGAAAAAATAACTGGAGTCGCTAGATAACGCGGACACCCAAATTAATCGAAAGCTAAGGTTTGTTGATTTGGAGTTATACAGGGTCGCTCGATAAAGCGCACAAAGAAATTTAAGAACCAAATTATTGCATCAATTTAGACAAGATGTGGGGCGCAGGACAACGCGTGAAAATGTGACAATCGGAACAAAAACACCGAGGTCGCTGTATTGAGCGAAAAAATAAAAATGAATAATCGGAATTAGTCGATTTAGACAATGGTAAGGGGCGCCGGATTACGCGTGAAAAAGTGGTAATCGTAACAAATTATTTTATCGTTTTATATAAAACCTGGGGTCGTTGGATTAAGCGCGGAATACACAATAATCGAAATAAACGTTGTTATCGATTGAGGAAAAAAAACAGATATAAGGGCGCTGGACTATGATTGTCGATGTGGGACGCTGGATAAGCGTGGATGTTTGGCCAATTATTGAGACGATATATGCGAATCGGAATAAAAACCAAGAACGGAGTTCAAAAAAGTATTAAAGAAACAAAAAAAAAACACATTGACACTTTTTATTGGAAACTAGAAAAAAAATTAGTGCCAGTGTGAACGGTTCCTTATTGGAATATGCCGTGTATGGCCCTAGAGTGGCTACCTTGACACATACGTACATATGCTGGTACATATATGTGTGTATGCAATATGTAAATATTAGCGCCGATGGTTGCTTTTAAATTTGTTTGTTTGTTATTCTTTGTTCTCTTACTGCGCTGGAGGTTGTGTTTGTGGATGTGTTCGTCGCTAGTGTTGGCTGCTAGTGTTCTTATCTGCCGGTCCAACAAATCGTCCGTGCTTTGTCGTGTGTGTGGGAGCTTTCGTGTATGTGAAATAAACAATAACATTAATATATGTATGTACATATGTTGGATGATATTAATGTCTGATCCCTTTTGAAACATAATGAAACATAAATGGGAGTGGATGCATACAGCATATATTATTGCGCAGGTGGCCACTAGTTGATAGTGAGCAATACATTTTAAGCGCAGCAATATATGTATATGCGTATGTATATACATATATGGTGGGGATTTTGGCACCGTACTTTTCTCGGCAAAAGCGCTGGAACATCCGGCCCGAAGGACCAAAAATGATAACGTCGGGGGCCGGAAAGCTGCGGTTCCAAATATTCCCCAGAATTAATTAAAAAAAGGTGTTGGAGTTCGTGGTGCGTCTGTCTCATTCGGGGTTTATTTTCATAGTGGTTTTTCATACATGAATATGGCGGCTTCGTGCCCCACTTCGGAAACGGGTCAAAAGGTACATTCCGCCAACAGCGATGCTCTGCTGGCGGGATACCGGACTCAGTGGCTTGGCATGAACACATTCTTTTATTTTCCGTCTAGCCGCTTCTGCACTCACTCTTGGTCCCGCTGCACCCGTAAAAGGTGCTGCGCTCCAAAAAGAAGCCGCAAGCTTAATCTGCCTTCGCTTATCCTTTGTTCCGATCCGGGCTTGGGTCGCCGAATTTTGGTGGAATCGTCTCTTCTATGTTTGGATAACTGTTAGACTCTCCTATGCTACCGCCCGTCACTCTGCTCAGAAAAAACAACCTTCTCCGTTGCCTTCGATGATTATATCCACTTGCGTCACTCAGTGAAATAACTTTATATTTTCTGCGACACTTTATAAAATACTTGATATTTGATACTGGGTACAACCTTACAGTAGAGCGGCCAAAACGGAAAAGATCGCTTCTGACGACTTAGGTCTAGAGACAGAGGTGAAAATCTCGTTCAGAGAAAGCATAACATTTGCCCCTGTTATTCTCACTTAATCCGAAATGTATATTTTTTGCCTTTTCAAAATGACCCTTGATGGCGCCACCAAATACTACTTGTGGCGGCACTGATAGATTGGTAGCGACACCTACAATAATACTAGATTTAAGCGATACGGTAACTATATATAATTAAGCGTCATTCTCTCGATACGACTTGATACGCGCGCATTGTGTGTGCCTTATAATAAAGCATTGTAATCAAAGATATACGCAAATATACGAAGTAAATGGCAAAACCAACATCGCTATAGTGGCGACCCCAACTAGCGCAAATTGTGCGAAAATCTAAAAACAATTTTTCGTACTATTGTGAAATTTAAGTGATTTAAGTCAATGCGCAAGAACCGTTATAATTTGCGAAATTTACAACCAAGGCACCTAAATTTCGACGTCGAAAGCGATCAAGAGAATCTGCCCACCGCCATGACGGACCCGAACCCAGATTTCTCCGCTCAAATTTAAGAACTACAACAACAGCTCGAGACACTTCGGACAAACGTTCCTGCGAACAGAGATGAGTCGCCGTGCACGCACACACGTGTTACCGTGCATTTGCCAAAATTCACACACAGCAACCCGCACCTGTGGTTTGCTCAAGTGGAGCGATCATTCCGTTTTCACCACATTGTCGACGACACTGACAAGTTCGACTTGGTGACACTGCATTTGGAAGAAGAAGTGGTTTTGGCTGTGGAGGATTTAGTCACTCGTCCACCGGCAGACAACAAGTACGCAGCAATCAAAACTCGCTTGATGCAGAAGGTCGCTGAATCGCCCGATTCAAAACTGCGACTACTACTTCAAGGATGCGACCCTTGGCCCTGGATCCTGGCAGCGAAAGCATCATTCACACCCTATTCCTCGCTGAGATGCCAGGCTCCATTCGTCCGCTGGTCACCGTATGGGATGAGTCGGACTTGGACAAGCTTGCGAGGATTGCAGACAAAATGCTTGAAGCCGAACGAACGAACGTTTGCCATCGGCACATCTTCAACTGCTGTTCCTCCTGCAAATCCGGCTATCTGCGCAGTTTTCCCTGCAGATCATTTGAAAGAACTTTCAGACAATTTACGTTCGCTCATGCAAGATGTCACGGCATTGAAAAAGGATGTCAAGCGCATCCAATCACGCAGTTCATCTCGTGTCGCCAGACCAGCGAACAATTCCGATCAACAGACTTCAGGAGCACAGGAAAATTTTTGTTTCGACCACAAGCGCTTTGGTGACAACGCAAATAAATGCCGACCACCCTGCGCACACTCCACGTCGTTAAACTAGAGGACAGCAGCAGCGATCCATCAGTTCAGTCAGCTGTTTCACGGGAGCAGCGTTTACACGTCACCGATCGTACCTCCAACATCAGATACCTCATCGATTCTGGATCTGTGGTTTCAGTTGTACCTCGCACGCAACAGAAAGCTACCCAAGCCGATCTGACGCTATACGCAGCAAACCAAACCATTATTCACACCTATGGTAGATATAAACCTAAACTAGACTTGGATCTCAGACGCAATTTCACCTGGCCATTCATCATTGCGGACGTACACACACCTTTAATTGGAGCAGACTTTTTAGCCAAATTCCAGCTTCTTATTGATCTCAAAAACAGATGCCTTATTGACTCAGTCATAGGACTGTTAACAACCGCGTGCCTAGCACAGGCGAATCAAACATCCGTTTCCACTGTGCAGGGAATTTCTAAATTTCAAGAGCTTCTGAAAGAGTTTGTGAAAGTCACTAAACCGTCATCAATGCATACAAAGCAACATGATGTACAACACCATATCGAAACATATGAAACCAACGTTTCTGACCGACCACGACGCTTATTTGGAGATAAACTTGCAACTGCGAAAAAGGTAATCAACTTTCTTATCGAGCAAGGCATATGTCGTCCCTCCAAAAGTCCTTGGTCCAGCCCACTCCACGTGGTCACCAAAAAAGGCGATTATAGTAAGCTCAACTCGATTACGAAACCAGATCGCTATCCGATTGCACACATCCACGACTTCACCGAACAGCTTCGCAAACAGGCTTTCTCATATATGCACTATATACGAGCTTAATGATCTGGTAAGCTTGACAAATAATGCTAAGTAGAACTTAATAGGCTTATGTTAATCCTCTGTAAAAGGTTTGCTGGGCCGAAAGAATACATTTGTAAATTAGTTCTTAACTGACCTCTGGTGAAACTTATTCAAATGAAGATCATAAAAAGGAAAATATATTTTTTTACATTAAATCTATCACCAAAAAAGTTTAGTAAAAAGTCCTAGTAAACTCGTTATCCTTTGACAATCTAGTGAAAAGAGGAAACTTGTACGACCAAGTAACCTTTTCTGATTGTACCCGCGAATTGGCCGCAACAAAGTGATTTCGGTTCGTTTAAAAAGACTAAAATTGGTATCCGCACAAGAACCTGTGCGATCGGAGTTAATTTAAAGACCTAATTTTGTGGACCGCTTCGTGAAGTAAGGTGTAATACAATTAAAAGGCGCACATTGCAGTTCACTAAGACATAAGTCTCGACATACTGTAGCAGTCTGTGAACAAAATCACACAGTGATTCCAAAGTGATTTTTTACAATAAAAAGCTAAAACAGTGCAGTTCACGTATGGCATAAGTCTAGACATACTGCAGCAGTCTGTGAACAAGAACAGAAACTAACTTATAAATAAAACTAAAATGGAGTTACCAGCGGAAAATATGTCTCAATTACTTCGGCAAATACGTCAAGTACCGCAATTCTCTGGAGACCCATCAAATCTCAGCTCATTCATCAGACGTATCGGATAACGTTTGAACTTATACCCTTCAAACGTCTCTCGACAGAAGGCGGTCATATTTGGAGCCATCGAACTTCAAATTGTCGGAGATGCGGAAAAGGTTACCCAATTTGGAATGCACAACGAATGGACAACTTTAAGAGACGCCCTAATCACGGAATTCAAGACTTAGACGCCCCTGGAGGAACTACTAGGAAGTTTGTATCGCACACCTTTTAAGGGTATCTCACGTCTATTCTGTGAACAATTAGAAGATAAGTCAACTGTAATTATAAATAAGTTAGCATTAGAGAATGATCGAAATAATATGGTGGTTTATACACAAGCAATGGCAACCACTATAAAAAATACAATTCAACGCTCACTCCCCGATAGGTTGTTCATGACGTTAGCGAGGTATGACATTTCAACCGTTCAAAAATTAAGACAAACCGCCCAACAAGAAGGTCTATACGAAGACCCAATTTCAAAAACATCCGATAGTCAACCAAGACTAAACTCAAATTCACCTAACACCTATAAACATACAAACATTAATCAAATCAAAAACACTAACCCCAACCAACGATTCATTCGCCCCTTTATTCCATCAAATCCCACACAGACCCAAAACACTAACGTAAACAATCAAACCCCTTTTAGACAAATTCCTCCGACCAGACCACAGCAACTTAATCAGTACAGAAATTTATACAACGGATTCAGAACAGACTTACTTCATGACCGTCAAAACGACACCCGAAACTACTATCAGCCCCGCCAACAACCAAGAGTGCCAAATAAGCGTTTTAGAGAAAGCAGCGAACAATCGCGTATGCAGACAAATGCAAATTTTCTTCAGCACGAATTAGATTACGATAACGAAACTGAACACTACATAATTAACGACGAACAGTTCCACGAAGATCAATTACAGAATACTCAGACAGAATTGTTTACAGATCAGCAATATCAACAAACTAAAAATTTTCCAATACCAGCCTGGAATCCCACCAATACATAGAGATCATGTTTAATAACCACAGATATAGTTGATACTGGCTCTTCGATAAACTTGATGAGCTCAAACTTTTTCAACCTTCAAGTTAAAGATAAGCAAATAACTGTCCGAAGTATGACAGGCTATTCTAAATTAAATAAATATGTAGACCTTCCAGCCAACGGTCTTTTTCAACAAACACAAAAATTCTATATTCATTCATTTTCACCTTATTATGATATTCTCGGAGAAAACTAACCCCACTTCGCAAAGGACTTACGAAAAACGGCGTAAGGTAACATTCGCAAGCCAAGGATCGTGACGGATTCACTGGAAGGGGAGTACAGTGGCGACACTGATATATTGGTAGCGTCACCTACAATAATACTAGATTTAAGCCATACGGTAACTCTATATAATTAAGCGTCATTCTCTCGATACGACTTGATACGGGCGTTTTGTGTGTGCCTTATTATAATAAAGCATTGTAATCGAAGATATACGCAAACGAAGTAAATGGCAAAACCAACATCACTATATACTTATGGCGATGTGTGTTTCGCCATTAACTTCATTTGCGTATATATTTGATTATAATGCCTTTATAATGCTACCGTCCGTCACTCTGCTCAGAAAAAAAAACCTGCTGCGTGCCTCTCAAAACTTGATGAAACCTGGGAAGTAAATCGTAAAGCTTCCAGAAATCTATCCCCAAATATAAATCTTGTTTAAGCGACGGTACGATGTAAATTTTTAATAACTTTTTCTGGTCGCCGTATTCCACCCCTGTTTATATATATCCTCATATCTGCTGTGATCGGCCGTCTGCCGTTGTAGCACTACTGTTATTGGCCTTATAGTCTCCTGTAGCTTCTACTTTACGGTCCAAGTTCCCTCCTACACAACTTGCCGATGCGCCAGAGTCTAACAGACCGTAAACCGTATTGGTACAACTGAATTGACAAAAAAGGACGAGGATCTTTTGGTCCTTCAGGTAGTGACATTAAATAATTTACTCCAATTCTACAGTTCTTGAAATTTTGCCAGAATGCATTTACTCGACTAGAATTCCGAACCTTTCGTTTTCCAAAATATTGTAAATATTAATCTTCATGTTTAATTTTCTTTAGTGTTTGGATTTAGCTATGTAGCAAATAAATAGCAGGTAGTTGTTGTTCGTCAGGGAATGGAGGTTGTGCAACATTTGCTGCATCTTCTACTCTTCGGTCATTGTGGTTTGGCTCCGTGAGGCATTCGAAGTCTTCTGTTTGACATGCGACTTCGACGTGCCGGCAACTTGGTTTGTAAGTGATTTCGGTGTCCATCCTTGGGGCAATTCCAGCATAATATGGAGAACGCTTCGACATCAGTCTCATTTTCGGGTTCTGATTCTAACTGCGTATTATATTCCTGACTAAGTTCAGACACTTCCCGTTTAAACAGAGTTTAGCAAACTACGTGTATTGCTTTCCCGAGCAGATGGTAATGTGTAGTTGGGCGATCAAGCACGTGCTGGTTCCGGCTACCAATTCTCGGTAGATTTAAGGGGGGAATAGTTAGCATCGCGACTACGCGCTTTACTTCGCGTGCTAGGATTTATTTCCACAAACAAACGGGCTATGGACTAACTGACGAAAAAAGAATAGAATTAATTTCAACCATGTAGATTTTATGTAAAATATGAGATTTTTTAATAATAATAATAATTACGATTGGTTTTAATTACAGGGCATTATAGATTGGGCAGAGGGAGGGTAAGGAATGCTTGGGATTTGTATTTTAATTGTAAATTTTCGTTTTTATTTATTTGTGATTTTCAAAAAAAAATATAGGGGACAAGTGTAATTTTCGGCACTAGCATTCTGTTAATTTTTTCTTTGGTAATTTATCAACATTTTCCCCAACTACAAAAGTGAAAAAAGCGACGCAGTAGCAATTTAGTTGTTTTTACTTTTAAATGTTATACGGCAGCTGCTTTTTCATATTTATGTAAAAAATATATTACTGACTTGTGCATCCCACGATGAAGCGCTTCATGTGTTTGGCTGTGAAAAGAGAAATACAGATTACACCGCCTTACTAAGGAGCTAAGGAACTAAGAGAGCTATTTTCTATTCTGATCCGCTCTTTTGAGCCGCTCTCCGCTCCTCTCTACTGCGGTACTTTTCTCTTCTACTTCTTACTTTGCTCTCACGCCAAGAAGAAATTTTTTCATTTTTTTGTTAGTCTTTTAAATTTCTATCCATATGCCAAAAAACTTTTTGCCACGCCCACTCCAACGCCCACAAAATGCCCAAAACTGCCACGCCCACACTTTTGAAAAATTTTTTGATATTTTTTTTTTTTTGTATTAGACTTTTAATTTCTATCGATTTGCCAAAAAACTTTTTGCCACGCCCACTCCAACGCGACGCCTCCCCTCAAGACGGAGGCCGCCCTCGGCCGACCTTAACTCAGCAATCGCCACGTTCAGTTGTCTTGCGGACCTCTTGGCCTTCCAGGCGCGCCAGCCCACAATGGCAACACATAACAGGAGGAAACATGATGCTGCTACGGTCAGTGCCACTCGCTGGGGTCGTTCGGCGTTGAATTCTTCTCTGAACCTCCGGATTGTCTCTAAGTTACCTTCATTTAGGCGATGAAGGTACGGGAGACTGAGCACGCTTTGGTGAGAGGTGATGTTCAGCAGAGGGAATTTCGCTACCCCCGGTACTCTGTTCTGGATCCCGTTCTGGTTGACTGTACGTCATCCGTTAATGACGGCACGTCGGGCGAAGGTAACAAGATGCGTACCATGCACCCAGATTTCAGAGCCGTTGTCCACTTGTACCTTGGCGGCCCTGTCGTTGATGATGACGATCCCCTCATCTACATACGTGATGGGGTCCAGGCTGCTGGGTTGTATTTCGCAGTGCGCCTCGCCGCCTGCATGGAGTTCTTTCGCACAAGAGCTGCCTGATGATAGCTGGCAGAAGGTGGCGCTGATTGATGCGGTGCAAGCTTTGACGGTGTGGATCTCGTTGCCGCATTCTGCGATAACGCCATCATCTAAACGTAGCATGGCTCCTTCGTGACTGACGGGGAAAATAGTAATTTTCTTACAGGCGAACTTAATTACCGGAAATTTAATGATAAAGTGTAATGCGTTATTGAACTGCAGAACCTTTACGGACGATACGGACATGAGGTCCCCTATGGGGGTGTTGGTGGGCTCCTCTAGCCAAACTGAACTCAAATCTGCGTGATCAAGAATATTTGGGCTAACAATGTTCATTTTTGCGTCACGGCCAACATTAAATTTTGAAGCTCCATCATGAGCATTCTATTTCTCGCGAGCAACGTTTCATACAAATGACCGGAGTCAATTTGCGACGCTTTTGCTGCTTTGAGGATTAAGTTGACGGTGGCAGTTAATTTATTAATTTGACTCTGGATTTTTGTATTGATTTCTATCTGCCTATTGTTCGCGTCTATCAATCGCGCCTCTACGACCCTACTGTTTTGCAAATCGCTGGCATCAGGTGTACCGGCTACAACCTTTAGTATGGAGCCCAGGAAGTTCAAGCTTCTGGCCACTCGATGGTGCGTGCCCAGCGCATCCAGCAAGTCCCGGAGGTGTGCTGAATCTACATTCAGCAAATTTCTCATGTGTGACTGCGGGAAGTGGCTAAGCAGACCGACCGTCTTCTCTACTACACGTGCATACTCCGAAAGATTCGCGGAGTGCCTCACGTAGGCGAAATTCTCCCACACCAAGATCTGGCCATCGACTATGGGAATGTATTTGGCGCGCGAATAATCGGTGATGTGAGCCGATGTCAATGATAGAGACACGAGAAGGATAAGATTGGTCCTGTGGGTGAAAGTTTAAATGGTTGATTTTTTTTATTTTGTAGACAAGGGGAACCCAACACCAATAATAATAAAAATGCTTAAGAATATAATGTGCGCGGATGGCGCTACGCTTAGATCTATTAAAAATTACGCCAAGTGGCTAGAAAAAATTTAAAATTAAGCGAAACACTGACCTCGCTGCTGAGCGCGTCATTTTAAATTGTCCTTGTGGACCACCCTCCCCTCAATAAGGACCGTGGTCCCCATGTCCGCTTCTACAGCTCTTTCTTCGCACAACGGCGTGAGCTTGTTGCCGAGTCTTCGGTTGGATTTTACCAACACTTTCTCGCCAACATCGAATGTCCTATTCTGCCGCGAGGCGTTTTCTCTGGCCCTCAGCGCGGTCTGAGCCTTCTGGATCCTGTTGCGGATCTCTAGCTGCGGCTCATCGGGGTGTGTTAGGACGATGTCAGCCGGTCTCCTGTCGATGACCGAGTGAATCGACTTATTATACTGGGTAGTGGCCAACATTATTATTTCGACCGTATCACTCAAGCCCTTGTCTATCTTTATGCATCTGGCTAGCTCCAGCAACGTGCTATGGAAACGCTCCACCTGCCCGTTGGAGGTGCTGGGCAGTGGTGGTGCGTTTGTAACGCTTACCCCAAAGTTGTTACACAGCATGGACACGATCGTGTGTGACTTCAACGACGGTTCGTTGTCGCAATAAATGGTCTTTGCCCTTGGGAAAAAGTTCATGAGCTGAAGCAGCGCCGGCTTCAGGTCTTCAATAGTTCTCGAGGCGATTGGTTGTACGACGGCAAATTTAGAAAACTTGTCGACGCAAGTGAGGAAAAACTTTTTGTCGGTAGAGAAATGGGTGCGTCATTTCCCCTGTGTGTGACGGTATTGGCGTTTCACCGAGTTCTTGTTTTCTCGGGTGCCTGTCATACTTTGCCCTTGCACAAGTCCTGCAATTCTGCACGATCTCGTTGGCCAGCTTGGTCATTTTGGGGAAATAGTATTCCGACAATACCTGCTTTACATTTTCTTGCGCTGCTCTGTGCGCCCTATTATGTTCAGCAGTTAAGACTTCCCTTCTTTCTTCGATTCTGAGTACGTCCACGACACGGTTCCTGCAATGCCAGAACTTTGTGGCTGGGAACCTCCGGACTATCTCATCTTGTATCATTGCGAGCGTGTGCAAATCGCAATGGAAGGCGTTTACGGCCCTTGGGACGATTATGTCTGCCAGTTCGTCTAGTAAAGACCCCCTGCAGACGAAGTTAACCGTGTGGCGCCTTTTATTCCCGAATAAAATAAAGGTATTTTTAGACGGGAAACGTGCTTCTTCCAGTATTATCTGGTTCTGGAAGCAGTTCAATGGCTTGTCTGTTGACTCGATTGTGTGGGAGAGAGACACCTCACTGTGAATCGTTGCTGCGCAAGATTCGGGCTCTTCTTGTTCCAGCACATTAAGCTGTTGTCTGGACAAGGCGTCCGCTACCAGGTTCTCTTTACCGGGCTTGTAAAATAGACGAGCATTGAACTCGTCTATGCGGGCCTTCCACCTCTTAATTTTTGCGTTCGGGTTTGATTCCGACACAGAATATGTTAACGGCTGATGGTCAGTGAAGATATTTATATCTCTCACTCCATACAAGTAATGCCGCAGTTTAGCCAGGGCCCAAACGATGGCCAATAACTCACGCTCGTTAGTCGCGTAGTTGGCCTCACTGTCTTTAAGAGTTCTTGAAATCATTGTTATAGGGCGGCCCTCTTGAGACAACACCGCACCTATACCATGGGCTGAAGCATCTGTCGTTAGATCAAATGGCTTCTTATAGTCCGGGTAGCTACCCGCTGAGCATGACATCTTCTGATGCCAATATATTGCGCAGCTTTTGGAACGCCTCTCGCTGGGACTCAGAGAAATGCACCTGAATGTTCCTCGATCTATGCCTACTAACAGTTCCATTTTCGCCCTTTAATATGTTTGAAATGGGCCTTGCTATAGCAGCGAAGTCTCTGATGAAGCACCTATAGTAGCTCGCGAGGCCCAGAAACGATCTGACTTCGAATACCGTCTTAGGCTCTGGAAATTCTTTTATGGCCTTTACCTTTTCTGGGTCCGTTGTTGCACCGTTACTGGTGACAATGAACCCGAGAAAGCTCACGCTTTTCTTAAAAAAACGCGATTTCTCGATCGATACTCTCATGTTAGCTTCTTCTAAGCTCTTTAACACCCACTCTACATGTTTGATGTTAGCCTCCTCGTCTTGCGAGAAGATAAACATAGCAAAACTTGCCTATTTGCTCCCGTAGGATGTCATCGATCGTTCTTTGGAAGATGCCGGCGGCGTTCCTGAGGCCGAATGGCAATCTCTTAAACTCATACTTTCCTCCGTTTACCGAGAAAGAAGTTTTTTCACGATCGCGCTCCGCTAGTACGACTTGATGGTATCCTGATTTAAGATCCAGTGTCGAAAAATAGCGTGCTTTGCCCAAATTGCCTAATATCATTGATATATTTGGCATGGGGTATTTATCGGGAATGGTGTGCTCGTTAAGCTTGCGAAAGTCTATCACCAAGCGCTTCTTGCGGTTTCCCGCATCATCGGTGCCCTTTTTATCAACTACCCATATGGGGTTGTTGTAGGGGGATGCCGATTTCTGAATTATATCGTTTCTTAGAAGATCTTGGATCTCCTTATTAACGAAGTCAGCTACGCCCATGGGATATGTGTACAGCTTGGCATAGATGGGCTCTTCGCTCAACGTTCTGATGGTGGCAACCACCGAAGTATTATATGGCAGAGCCTCGTTTGGGTCTGCAAAGGCCTTTTTTCTGGCCTTTAATAATTTCCGAAAAGTCTCCCGCACTGAAGCGGGTGCATCTGAGCAATCCACATCGGTGAAATTGACATCAGTGCATTTGTGGAAGGAGATTTTCTCAACTTCCGTACCCCATTTGAGCTGACCGGAGGCCAAACAGAGTGACGCCCCAGCCTGAGCTAACAAATCGAGACCGATTATCCCATCGAAGGTTGACAAGTCTGGTAAAATGAAAAATGTTGCTTTCACGTTGAACAACGCAACAAAGCATTTTTGTGTGACGGTGGTTGAGCCATGGATGGAACGCAAGGTGAATTGCGAGTTAACCGGACGGACGCCACGCAACCCCTTGTGTGGTCTGATGTAATTCTTGGACGTGCCGGTATCAATAAGGAAGCTCATATCCTGCCCTGCTACTCTTCGTCTAATGACGGGTAGCAGGGATTTTCCCCTAAAAAATTTAGGGCGTCAGAATCACTTTCGGCATCGTCCTCGATCTGCGCCATAGCGCCGTTGGCGGATTCGGCGTACGAGGTCTGCCCCTGCCCAGCATCTTGGGTTACATGATTCACCCTTTGTTGCTTGCCCTTTCCGTTAGAGCGATCGGACATGGCCGACCGCCTGCTGACGCCAAATTTTGACAGCGAAGGGTCTACCTCCATTGGTTCTGGAGCACTGGCGCGAGTTTGCTGCTCGGCATTTCGCTGGCCGTATTGGCCTTGCTGCTTGTTCTGCCTACTAAAATGTGGGTTCTTTGACCCGCTTGCCTGTGTTTCTTGTTGGGGTGGCTTGACCCGCTGTTGGGTACTTGCCTTGTGTTCTTTTTCCTCAATGCTTCTCGCGAAGTTGGCAGCGAACGCATATCTTTCATGGTTCGATTCCACCTCTTGCGCGAGCGCCAGAGCTGACGGCAAGTCCCTTGGCTTTGCTGAGTACAGCACATCTGTGAGACTACGCTTGAGTCCCGAAACAAACACACGTAGTGCATCTTCGCGGAACTTTTCGCAGAGGCCCTTTGCTAGGACCGGCTCGTATGACATGTTGACTTTATTAGTCAACAATGTAAGCTTTTTGCCGACCTCATCATAGTATTGCAGCAGAGACATGTTGCCTTGTCTCAGCGTGGCCAGCTCTTGCTCAATTACGTGAACTGGACGTTTGTCGCTGTACGTGAAGTCGAGGCGACTTATAATCGCTTCGAAGTTAAGAACTGTGCCGAAAGAGGCTAGAACAACGTCCGCGGCCCCCCTGATTTTGTTTCTTATAATTATGACCGCCTGATAATGGCGTGAACTGCCGTCGTACGGCCTAAAAATACGATAGGCTGCGAGAGCCGCCTGTCTCCATGAAACATACGATTCATGTGCGCCTGCAAACTCGGGCAAGCATTTGACGGCATCTAATGGCTCGTCGCAGCGGATATCATTTCTTATCTCTATGGGTGCATAAGCTTGCACCTCTGGTGGCGTAATATGCGCTGCGGCCAGCTGCTGGGCCATTGCGTTCAACTTAATCCTTTACTAGTTTCACGTATGTTAAAACTATTTATAATTTAATTTCATTTAAGAAAAGACACTTGCAAAAATGTGTTTATATGCTTATTTTTTGTTTCGCAGGTTTAAGTGCAGTTTTAAAAAAAAGGTGCCCACTTACATTTTTTTTGGTGTTGTGTTGTGTTCTAAACTGAAGTTGGTTTCTGTTTTTGTACACTGCTTGTCTCTGCCTCCCGCGCTGCCGTCTCCGCTGTCCAGATAGCTTGCGCGCTAATCTGGCGATAAGTCGCTGCCCGAAGAGCACCCGCGGCTTCGGTGTGACGTGAAATTAAGTTTGCGCTATAGCGCACCTCAGCCAACTGCACTCAAGAGGCGAGGTTAATGGCGTTGTAGCTGTGCTGCCTGTGTTGACGTAGGTCAGCAGCAGCCGCTTGTTAAATAGTTCTGTTGTAAACAACAGTGGTCACAAGCACTTGTTTTGTTGCTACAGCCCTGTTAATGTGGCTGAGTCTGATTAACTTGTAGTTAGGTTTTAGATTTTTAGAATTTATTTTAGTTTGTTTTCCACTTTTTTTGTGATCGTGGGTAATGACTAACGCACTGTCAAATACCACTGGTTGGGCGCCAATTATAATAAGGGTTGGCCGGCGGTTAACGCGCGCGACTTTTACTAATCAGGTGTCAGGCGGAGCCGTGACAATGAAAGATTAGGAGTTACTTTTTATGCTTTATTACACCGAGCAAAGCGGAGCTGTAGCGTCGGAGACAAAATCAGAACTGATTATAAAATACAAGAATTCAAACTTAGGAGCTAGCATGAAAACGAAACACATTGTTGCGATCTCATATTCGTAGCGGCCACGCAAATCTGCAGTCTGCCGGCTACGTATCGACATCCGGCATAATGCTTACGTTGCAGTATGCCGATGTTGTCGTATTTCATGCGCCCGTGGGAGCGACGTTTGCTTTAGTTAACTTGTATGTATGAAGCTCATACTTGACAACCAATGGGAGTCAAGAGTCAAGATACTACATCTCCCTCCTTTTGAAAAATAACGTAATTATATGAAGTTATTTTCAAGTATATATGTATATAATATATATATATTTTTTTTTTTTGTCATATATTTGTAATTATGATATATATATATATATATATATATATATATATATATATATATATATATATATATATATTTTTTTTTTTGTATATTAGTATTTAAAATGAATGAATAAAGAAATATTTAAGTTGTATTTGAAAAGTAAAAGTTTTGTATTTTAATGTTTTTATTAGTTTTTTTTGTGGTTGGCCAACCAAACAAAATGTATTAAGAATTAAACATTTTTAACCTATCTTTATGGACTATCTGTTTTTTTATTTTTATTTCCTATAATTGTAATGTTGTCATTATCTCCCATTTCTGAAACTAAATATGGTCCTAAATAATTATTATCAAGCTTATGACCTGTTTCGTTTTTAAGTAATATCTTATCTCCTATTTTTAATTCTATGTTACTAATATTTCTATCATATTTTATTTTTCTATCGGCTTTTGCCTTGTCTAACATATATTTAGCTCTTCTATATGCTATTTCTAATCTAAGCTTAACTTCTTTTGAATAGTCATCCATGTTGTAAATGGGATCTATTCTGTCTATCCTGTTAAAATCTGTAAACTGTCTTGGTAATCTTCCAAATACTAATTCATATGGACAATATTCGTGAACTACCGATGGTGTTGTGTTGAAACAATAAGTAAAATATTGTATCCATATATCCCAATCGGTTTTGTCAACAGATATATATGAGCGAACATACTCGTTTGATGTTCTGTGACTTCGTTCTATTGTTCCTAATGTCTGGTGATGGTGTGCTGTTGAAGTAATGTTTTTTATCTTCATATATTTGCACAGGTCGTCTATAATTTGGTATTTATATTACGTTCCCATGTCCGTTATGATTGTTTTCATTGGACCGTACTTTAGAATAAAATTTTCGAATATAGCCTTAGCAACTGATCTTGCACTTTTATTTGGAATAGGTACCGTTACCAAATATTTCGTTAAGTCGCAAATTATAGTAACAGCCTACTCATTTCCGTTTTCTGATCTTGGCAGTGGACCAATGGTATCTATCAAAACTATATCAAATGCTGTTGCTAGCGTTTCTGTTATTGTCAGAGGTGTTTTAGTATGTTTTGTTGTCTTTGCTTGTTGTTATTTTAAACATGTTTTAACATATTTACTTATTGCCTTTGTCATTTGTAGCCAATAATAATAGTTTTTTATTTTCTTCAGGGTTCTAGAAATTCCTGAATGGTCTCCTTCTGATGGATCATCATGATATTTAGACAGTATTGTTTTTATTTGAACCTTATCATTTTTATCTATCTTAGTCACCTTGTTCAATAACGCTATTTTTAAATTTTTTAATATTTTATTGCCCTTTTCTTTAAAATTCTTTATAGTGACAAACTCGAAGATTTGTTCACTTGGTGACAATTGTGTTGATGCTATTTATTCTTGCTTCTTCGTTAAGCCTTAGAATTGATCTAAATCGATTATTTCATTAGAATAAAAACAAGAGAGAACGCTATAGTCGAGTTCCCCGACTATTAGATACCCGTTACTCAGCAGCTAAATTTAATGAACAATAAATATGCCTTCATATATTTACGTAATTTTTCGCCGCTCGAATTAGCTTCCGATTAAAATGTTTAAATCGGTACCCAGGGAACACCACGTGGAGGCCGTTGAGTTACAACGGGGTCGTTCAAACCAAAATCAGTTTTGGGGACCTACGAGTCGACTTGAGTTTTAAAACTTTGAACAATTTATAAAACTCCATGTTCCCCAAAAATTTTGTTTGTCCGTAGCATACGGAGGCATAGATATTATTATTAAATAAAATAATTAAAAAATGAATTATTAAATTAAATTAATTAAAATTAAACTTATTTAAAAATATGAATTATTTTTTAGATTTTTTTTAATTTTACTTAATTTTTTTGTGGGTTTTTCTTGTTTTTGTTTTAAATTAAATTAAATTATCAGACTTATTTAAAAAAATATTAATTATTTTTTTGGGTTTTTTTTTGTTTTTTTTTTTTGGGTTTTTTTTTAAATTTAATAAGAAATACATCTAATAACTAAAAAATTCAATTATTTTTTTTGTGTTTTTTTTTTTTAATTAAATTAAATTATCAGACTTATTTATAAATATTAATTTTTTTGTTTTTTGATTTTTTTTTTGTTTTTTGTTTTTTTTTTGTGTTTTTTTTTTTGTAATTTAATAATGAATACGTATTATGAAAATAAATACTTATTTAGTTTATATTTAATAAAATAACTACGATACCTAATCTGCCTCCCTAACGCTAACTAATATACCACTGTGGTAACTATATGTGGTCTCAAATGTGCGCGCAGTGGCCCTATTATCGAAAATATTTGAAAACGCCCAATCAATATGCGTATTGCAATTGGTTGTAGACGAATCCAAATCTAGCAAGGAACTAAAACCCTTTACATTTACTAAAAAATCGAAAATTTGCTTGCAGCAGCCAGAGATGGAGTGGAGGCACAAGTTAAAATCTCCTAACACTAAACAATTACTATTTAAAAATGTGTGGTTCTGAAATAACTCCTTAAATTCAGTTTCAAACTTCTTTAAGGGATAGGTCGGACTTTTATATAAAACTAGAATCCCTAAAGATCGGTACTTAAAGATAGCAAACTCAAACACTGGAGAGGCTAAATTTAAAGGATTTGAAAAAAATCGACCACTTGAGCAAAGACTAACATTCTCAAATAGTTCGTTTCGAATAAAAACGAGAATGCCTCTTTTTGGTCGGGCTCCGCTAGCTACTGACTGGCAATCTAATCTTACTGCTGTGGTAAAGCCAGGAATTTCATATACTTCATTTGAGTATGTTGATGCTTCAACGAAGCACAAAATAGAAGACCTAAGCATTAGCCGATCGGAACAAACATCGCTAATGTGGCAGTGTAAACTTTCCGTATTATGGAAAAAAATATGAAGGTTCGGACTATTGATTAAATAATCGAAATGGGTATTCAGTAGCTTAGTGGAACGCAATTCTCGGAGCTCTGCTTCTGAAGCTGAATCCTGAGCGGATCTTGGGGGGACAAAAGGTCCAATAATGAAGAGACCTGCCGCAGTTGTTGCTCTACTACAGGCTACATACAGCGCAGCTCTCTGCATGCTGGAGTTAGTGTGAACTACCACTTTACTGTACGTAGCTCCTTGACTTTTATGAATAGTAATTGCTTCTGCAGGAACCACTGGAAACTGCTTTCGGTCAATTGTAGTTGCCTGATTAGAATTAATTTGAAAACTTTTTATTATTTTCGAAATCGGCGTCCATAAAGCCTCCTCACAATGTCTGCGCTTGGAACGCGCATTTACTCCTATGCTTTCATCTAAAAATTGTATCCAAAGAAGATCTGGAGTGTTGGACGTACTGAAGCCTATCTCCCTAAGAACACCAGTGGCTCCGTTTACGAGACCATCTGATGTATCTACATTGACCGTCATCATATATTTGGCAGTGGTTTTTAAAGTCAGAGAGGTACACAATTCTTGTGTCTCAGATGTTTTTAGGGACCTAGCTTGTTCCAGACATCTGTTCCTCTGCTCTAAGCTTATTTGAGCGGACTTAACTGAGTCTATAGCTTCCGAGAGAAATTGAGCAGTGGGAATCGAGTTAAGCTTCTCCCTATTGTACCGATCTGTGTCCTGATTACTTGTAAAAAGGTGAATTGAGTCATTTGGAATTTGACTTTCATCGGAAATTCTAGATCTAAGCAAGCTAACATCATCAGACGTCATTTGGCCGGATGCCATGTTATTGAGTGCAATAGCAAACGGTTGGTCATCTCGCTGTCGCATTATTTCTGTGAGTTCAAAAACCTAAAAGGACTCCACAGATACGATCCAAATATAGCACTGTATGGATCATGCGCCGGGGGCTGAAAAATCCAGCGATCACATACGGGCCGCAACTGTCTAAGATCGCCGAACACGATAACCGAAATACCTCCGAAAGGAGTTTCAACATTAGAAAATATTTGCTTTAGGCGAGAGTCTAAATGAGAAAACATTGTTGCACCGACCATAGAAATTTCGTCTATTATAAGAATTTTAAGATCAATAAATCTTGAACGAAGGGTATTCAACAAATCAGGACTTAAACTTCTAAATGCGGACCCAGCCTGATTTACAGGGAGAGAGAACATGGAATGAAGAGTGGATCCTCCGATTCCGAAAGCAGCTTTGCCTGTGGGAGCACACAGTAAAATTTTTACCGAAGTTGGGTCTTACTCTACCATTATACTCCTTGGATAGGGACTGAAATAACGTTGATATTAATCTACTTTTGCCGACACCTGCTCCGCCACCTACGAACTCATAAAAGGTTCGATTTGTCCTTGCATTATGCAAGACATTAGTAAGGAAAGTTTTTTGCTCCAAATTTAGTGATCTAACTAAATTGGTTAAGTTTAAAGGGGATATAAGTGGCGGAAGCTTTATTACCCGGATATTGCTATCCGGATCAACATCTAACAAATTGTTGCTGAAGTTTAAAACATTAATTTGAGAAGATATTTCAGGAATAGCTAATGCCCTAAACTCCTCATTAGGTTCGACCACATCTTCTTCATTTTCTTCTATACTATCTGCTTCAATGGCCCTTCTAAGCGCGTCTTCTAAACTATCTATGGCATTATACTTTTCAAAGTTGGCTTTAATAGCATCCTCATTCTCCTTATTAAATTCCTCGCAATTTCTTTGAATTAAATCTACCTGTTCGTTTCGCCATGGAGAAAAGAGCATAACTAATGATCTAAAATAGTTAATCCTATCTGTATTAATATTAAATGGCCTATACCTAATAATACTGGGCCTATTTCTTTCCCTAATAAAACCGCTTCCATCTCGGAGCGGAAAATATACATCTCCTAACACGTCATTGGCTTCTTCAGTTTCATCGTCACTATTTGCCCTCTGACGAGTACTTCTACGGCTTTTCGAAAACTCAAAATTTGCTGAAAAATCGGCTAAACACAGGCCTTCATGTAAATCTGGTCTTTGTTCGTATCTATCCAGCAATCCTTTCAGAAATATGTCAGTTGAATTCTGAGGCATATTTTGAAGGTCGCGTGTAGGTCTAAGCATACGAACTCGTTGTTCTGGAGGGAAGGTGTTGATATGAACGCACTTATTACTTGCTTCGGACAACGCCATTCCCAGACAACAATACACGGCTTCCTGAGCAGAAATCTCAGTGCCGGAAATAAACTTGTGACCGAGATACTGTAGCTTTTGTCGAATGCTTGAATTGCCTCTTCTAATGTCATTAGCTGCTTCTCGCATTAACTTCGAAATACCCCGTTGGGATTTGTTAATATAATTAATAATGTAGCTACAGCAAGCAAAAGGGTCCAAAATTAACTGGATATCCATATTTGCCCTTTGCATAGAAAGAATGTGTTTATTATAAGCATTTACTTGAATTTCTGCAAATGTTCTCTTCAGAAAAATCTGTGGTTTTTTCAAACTAGACCTAATAGCATAAATGTAGGCCTCGTAACTGAGGCTCACATGGTTGTGGGAAAGAAAATTTTCAAATATGCTTAAATGGCTAATCATGTCATCTGCATGATTGCAAAGTAGAAAATCTCGAATTTTTTTGAAGTTTTCGTGATGAAGAGAATTTTGAGTTGCTTCGGGAAGTGGATTTAAAATTTCCGTCTGGGGCATTGGAGGGTATGGAATACCGAAACGACAAATAGATTGTCCCCGCACTTTTTTAAGACACGAATGCCCGTGCCTATGATTTTGGTATTCAATATACGGAGCCAAATCAGGGTTTGTAACATCCACAGTTACAAACTGATCAATGAAGGCTATTACAGTACGTATAGACTCTTCATTGTTTAGATCCACTTTTGGGGCATCTTTCAGCCAAAACATGCCGTGAATGTGAGGCGAACCTCTCTGTTGAAACTCAACTCGCCAGTAATAGGTAGTAACGAAATTACTTCCAAAGACACCCCCTGGCTTTTTCATAAGTTTTAAAACTTCTCTATACCTGTAATCAAAATATCTAGCGCACGTCACTGGGTCTGTTCTTATAAGGCGCGCCTTTTCCCTAAACTGCAAACTTGAAGCTTCTTCTTCACTTATATTAACCCTATCTACATTGCGCTTGAGCAGTACTAGCAGCTCTGGCCACCTAGTTTCAGCGGCCGATAAAGTTATGAAAAAAGTTGGCAGCCCAAATTGGCGAATCATGGCCATGACCTTTTTCTTCTCATCTTCCCAGTGAGCAGGAGACGTGCGAATGTCCCTAAGGATCCTATATCCCTCATCATGACATATGAGGTTGCCCATAAAATCTTCATTTAGGACGTTAGCAGCTGTTATGGCACTGGAGGCACTCCGCTTACGTAAGCAAGTTGAAATATTATTTCGAATTTTTATTAATTTCAACTTCTTATAATTGAAGAATAACTTATCAGTTCGACAACCTCGTCTATCTACATTTCTAAGTTCTGATCTAACTATAGTTGTGTAACTTTCTGAAGATGGTCTTTTAATGCCAGCATATATGCTAGGGAATGCCAGTTCTTCAGAATCCACATCGAGAATTACGTCGAGAGGCTTTCGGCCCTCACCTGGAGCTATTGTAATTCTCGTCATTCCTACAGTATGTGTCTGGTTATTCTCAAGCAAAGTTTCTTGTCCTCCAGGATTTAGTTCTTCGGCTTCTGTATTCTGATCAGAATTACGCGCCTGCGAGTTTTCATCCTCCTGCTGGATGGCTAGTTGTCCCTCTACAAAGGCTACATCAGCTTGAGATGCTATGAACGGAACAGTTTCGGATGTGAAGTCAGAGATCCACTGCTCGTTAACTGACACATTGTGCTTTCTATAAAGCTCTGTATTAACTAAATACCTAATAGCGTCAGCAATTTTGGCAGGCCGTATGGTTTCTGCCATGAAATCATGTCCATATTCCATTCTTCGTTTGAGGTGGAGCTGTATTACCTCAGCCTCATTGAAAGCTCGTGGAAGAGACGTCACGATATTGCTTACCGGAATAGGGACATTGACAACTGCTCCTTTAATAGCACTTTGACGCTCGTGACCTATTGATTTAATTATCATAAATGGAAGGCGAGGTGAAATCAGTCGTTCTTCCAAGGGAGTTAGGCCCATCAAAGAGCTATGAATTTCTGGGAAATCTAAGCCATTTGAAATGGCCCCTTTGGGCTTTCGGCCGGCTTTAATGTTGCTGTGACAAGTTTTGCAAAACTTGAAAAGATTACCAGTGAAAGCAAGATGTCTTGCATTTTGGTATATCTCTTCCCTGAACTCGCAATGTTCTTCCAAATAAGACCTAGAAAGCTTACTTATTTGCTTGGGGAACCACAATCCTTTGCAACAAAAGCAAATCTGATCTGGGCCAAGCTTAACATTCCTATTGAATGTAGCTATGTGAGCTTCTATTTCAATAGGTCTGATTCTAATAGTCCTATTTTCCTGAGCTATATCAAGTCTAATCTCCTGACTTCGAAGTGCATTCCGAAGATTTTCTGCTTCCCTATTATCACTAAGGCTTCTGTATTGACTAACTCGTTGACTTATATTTCTAATTGCATCGATCGTTGCTTGTCGAGCAGCTAATCGTGCGCTTCGTCGAGCAAGTGTATTTCTCGCCTGCTCGACTGCCCTGCGATCCCTACCGGCCCTAGCCCTAGCTCTGTTAGCCCTATCACGCTCTCTTTCTAATAGGCGTTCCTGTGTATCTCTTGCTAGTGCTCGACGTAGGGTATTTGCTTCTTGCTCACCCGCGCGATACACGATATTCAAGCGCGAAAAGCGGGATCCAAACGTCTTTCCCTATGCTCAGAAGTGTTTTGGACCTGCTCCACAGCTCGATTCTCGCTGATTCGCCGTCTTATAGAACGGCGCCGAGTATCGGCTGCTTGCTCAACTGCGCGAAGAGCAGGATCCAAGCGCCTATCCCTATGGCCAGCAGTATTTTGAACCTGCTCCACAGCTCGATTCTCGCTATTTTGTCGCCTTTCAGAACGACGTCGAGTATCGGCTGCTTGCTCAATTGCGCGAAGAGCAGGATCCAAGCGCCTTTCCCTATGGCCAGCAGTATTTTGAACCTGCTCCACAGCTCGATTCTCGCTATTTTGTCGCCTTTCAGAACGACGTCGAGTATCGGCTGCTTGCTCAATTGCGCGAAGAGCAGGATCCAAGCGCCTTTCCCTATGGCCAGCAGTATTTTGAACCTGCTCCACAGCTCGATTCTCGCTATTTTGTCGCCTTTCAGAACGACGTCGAGTATCGGCTGATTGCTCAGCAGCTCGATTCTCGCTGATTCGCCGTCTTACAGAACGGCGCCGAGTATCCGCTGCTTGCTCAACTGCGCGAAAAGCAGGATCCAAGCGCCTTTCCCTATGGCCAGCAGTATTTTGAACCTGCTCCAAAGCTCGATTCTCGCTATTTTGTCGCCTTTCAGAACGACGTCGAGTATCGCCTGCTTGTTCAGCTGCACGAATTGCAGGATCTAGCCGCCTTTGAGAACGAATCTGAGAGTTAGATTCTTGCTCAAACGCACGAACAGGACGATTCAAGCGTCTCGACCTTCGCGACACTGTATTGACGCCCTGTTCTGCATTTCTGACTAACGAATCTTCCCTACGCCTACGCTGAGATACTGCATTTGCCACTCTCTCCACCTCTGCATATCCTTCAGTTTCCCTATTTATCCTATTTCTCAACAATTGCGTTCTTGCACGTTGAGAAGCAGTGGGTCTATTTAGACGAGGCATTTCTAAGAATTATATACACGACTTAAAAAAATATTTATAAATATATATATTAAATATTTATAAATATATATATTAAATATTTATAAGTATATATATTAAATATTTTTAAATATATATATTAAATATTTAGAAATTATTATTTATTGAAGACAGAAAAATAATATTATAAGAATTTGATTTAAAATGACTTATATTATTATTTTAAATATCAATATATTTTAATTAATAGTATTAGAAGTATAAGTCTTTATAAAGACTAACGCTTGCAGCACTATTAAACAAATACGTATAAATATGTAAAATATGTATGTATAAAAATATAAAAATTATTCTTTTAAAAAGTTTAATTCTTATATTTATATTAATTTATCGAATTTGTAGAAAAGATTTAAATTAACAGTGAAAAAAAAAGCAAAATAATATTAAGTTAAGAAAAAGTCTATAAAAAGACTTAAGCTTAAATTATTATTATTAGAACACACCTAACTAAATTAATAGTTTTATAAGTACAAGTCTTTAAAAAGACTTAAACTTTTAGAATTATAAAGATAATATACGCTGAGTACGTATATGAATAAAAATATAAGACTAAGCTTTTAAAAATGGGAATATTTATAGAATATATTATATTAAAATTTAATTGTGAAAAAAAGAAATAATAATAAGTTAAGAAGTCTTTAAAAAGACTTAAGACTTAAATTATTATTATTTCAATATAGTATAATAAAAAAGTATAGTATTAATTGTATTAAAAGTGCAAGTCTTTAAAAAGTCTTAAACTTTTAGTACTATTAAGTTTATATACGCTGAATACGTATATGGATAAAAATATAAGAATAAGCCTTTAAAAAGGCTCAGTCCTTATATTAATATAGGTAGAAAAGCGTGGGCGATATTGGGATAAAGAAGTCAACTACAAATTTGATACTTAGCAATGAGCGCAGCGACGAGACAGCAGCGGGCCAAACGGCAGCGACGTCAATCGAAGCAGCAACAGCACTCACGACCGCGTTGTAATTTAAAAATATAATTTTACGTTAATGTATGCCACTTTTTATCAAAAAATGTTTATCTTTACGTTAAAAATTAAGCTTAACACTTATTGGTTGGCAAAAACACGTTAAGATCTGTAAAAATCAATTAAAAATCGCAATCGGCTCTAAAAAGATGTTGTAATACGCAAATTTAGTCTTCGACTGACTCCCTTCTTCTTTATTTTCTTTTACTATTTACTTTTTCAAGAAAAGCGCGGGAAAGCACCGTAAGCTAAGAGCAAGTTCTTACATTTAGATATAACATTATCTAAGAGCAATGCTCTTATTAAAATTACATTCTATTCAACACTAGATCAATATATATAGAATTATTGAAGAGTACCTGAGAAAAGCCAAATAACCATAACATATGATTAAAGGCTTAATGTTTGTAGCGCCTGCCAGCTCATAGGAAAAACAAACTTTAAGCTTCTAGAATTTAACTTTTATCTTACCAAAAGGAAAAGTGTTTAAACATATATTTTACTATAGTAAGGACAGATAAATAAAAGGTCATAATGGAAAAATGACACATATTGATAATATTATGTGTGTTCAACAACCGAGTTTCTCTCTTTATAAAGAGTGCGCATCTATTTCTATTTTCAAAGTGTCAACAAAGACGTCCGTCTCTCTCTAACATTAACCTGCCACGCACTTGTAAAAAACGTGGAAAAACGCTCTAAGAGAGAGAGAAGCTAAGAGCGAGATTTAACACTAAAATTCTTTGCAACACTGGATCAATATATATTGAATTATTGAGAAGTGGCAACAAAAAGAAAGAAAAACAAACATATGATTTAGATTATTTATCATCATATATCAGCTACTTAGATATATCAGCTACTCAGATAAAGCATTGCTCCGATCAAAATTATATAATAAGATAATATTTAAACAGATATTGATATTGGGCTTATTTCGTGGAGGCAGAACAATAATATTTTAAAGGATGTACATAATAATACGAATATTTTATTTGTGCACGAAATAACCTTTGAAGCATTTTTGCAGTTTTGAATATTGTTAGCGTCTGCCAAAAAGTCGCTGCAGCGATCTGTTACGTCATCGGCTGGCTGTCTCTGACGTCATAGAACATGTACTGCTTTCAAAGTGTCAACAGAGACGTTCCTTTTTCTTTAACATTCACCTGCCACGCACTTGTAAAAATACGTGAAAAAGCGCCCTAAGAGAGAGAAGCTAAGAGCGAGATTTAACACTAAAATTCTTTTCAACACTAGATCAATATATATTGAATTATTGAGAAGTGGGAATGAAAAGCAAAGCAACATATGATTTTATTTATTTATCATCATATATCAGCTACTTAGATATATCAGCTACTCAGATAAAGCATGGCTCCGGTCAAAATTATATAATAAGATAATATTTAAACAGATATTGATATTGGGCTTATTTCGTGGAGGCAGAACAATAATATTTTAAAGGGTGTACATAATAATACGAATATTTTATTTGTGCACGAAATAACCTTTGAAGCATTTTTGCAGTTTTGAATATTGTTAGCGTCTGCCAAAAAGTCGCTGCAGCGATCTGTTACGTCATCGGCTGGCTGTCTCTGACGTCATAGAACATGTACTGCTTTCAAAGTGTCAACAGAGACGTTCCTTTCTCTTTAACATTCACCTGCCACGCACTTGTAAAAATACGTGAAAAAGCGCCCTAAGAGAGAGAAGCTAAGAGCGAGATTTAACACTAAAATTCTTTTCAACACTAGATCAATATATATTGAATTATTGAGAAGTGGGAATGAAAAGCAAAGCAACATATGATTTTATTTATTTATCATCA
Source organism: Drosophila teissieri (assembly GCF_016746235.2). Taxonomy (NCBI): domain Eukaryota; kingdom Metazoa; phylum Arthropoda; class Insecta; order Diptera; family Drosophilidae; genus Drosophila; species Drosophila teissieri. Next base: position 831,271 of record NW_025224993.1, read on the forward strand.
TATATCAGCTACTTAGATATATCAGCTACTCAGATAAAGCATGGCTCCGGTCAAAATTATATAATAAGATAATATTTAAACAGATATTGATATTGGGCTTATTTCGTGGAGGCAGAACAATAATATTTTAAAGGGTGTACATAATAATACGAATATTTTATTTGTGCACGAAATAACCTTTGAAGCATTTTTGCAGTTTTGAATATTGTTAGCGTCTGCCAAAAAGTCGCTGCAGCGATCTGTTACGTCATCGGCTGGCTGTCTCTGACGTCATAGAACATGTACTGCTTTCAAAGTGTCAACAGAGACGTTCCTTTCTCTTTAACATTCACCTGCCACGCACTTGTAAAAATACGTGAAAAAGCGCCCTAAGAGAGAGAAGCTAAGAGCGAGATTTAACACTAAAATTCTTTTCAACACTAGATCAATATATATTGAATTATTGAGAAGTGGGAATGAAAAGCAAAGCAACATATGATTTTATTTATTTATCATCATATATCAGCTACTTAGATATATCAGCTACTCAGATAAAGCATGGCTCCGGTCAAAATTATATAATAAGATAATATTTAAACAGATATTGATATTGGGCTTATTTCGTGGAGGCAGAACAATAATATTTTAAAGGGTGTACATAATAATACGAATATTTTATTTGTGCACGAAATAACCTTTGAAGCATTTTTGCAGTTTTGAATATTGTTAGCGTCTGCCAAAAAGTCGCTGCAGCGATCTGTTACGTCATCGGCTGGCTGTCTCTGACGTCATAGAACATGTACTGCTTTCAAAGTGTCAACAGAGACGTTCCTTTCTCTTTAACATTCACCTGCCACGCACTTGTAAAAATACGTGAAAAAGCGCCCTAAGAGAGAGAAGCTAAGAGCGAGATTTAACACTAAAATTCTATTCAACACTAGATCAATATATATTGAATTATTGAGAAGTGGGAATGAAAAGCAAAGCAACATATGATTTTATTTATTTATCATCATATATCAGCTACTTAGATATATCAGCTACTCAGATAAAGCATGGCTCCGGTCAAAATTATATAATAAGATAATATTTAAACAGATATTGATATTGGGCTTATTTCGTGGAGGCAGAACAATAATATTTTAAAGGGTGTACATAATAATACGAATATTTTATTTGTGCACGAAATAACCTTTGAAGCATTTTTGCAGTTTTGAATATTGTTAGCGTCTGCCAAAAAGTCGCTGCACCGATCTATTACGTTATCGGCTGGCTGTCTCTGACGTCATAGAACATGCTACTCCTTGAAATCTTACATTCTTAAAAACTTGTAATGTAATGGAGTTGCAGTCTATGGACGTTAGAGTGGGCGTGGCAAAAAGTTTTTTGGCAAATTGAAAGAAATTTGCAAAACTAAAAAAACTATGAAAAAATATGAAAATAATTTTCAGAAGTGTGGGCGTGGCAGTTTTGGGCGGTTTGTAAGCGTTAGAGTGGGCGTGGCAAATATTTGTTTGGCAAATCAATAGAAATTTGTAAGACTAATAAAACTATGAACAAATATCAACACATTTTCCAAAAGTGTGGGCGTGGCAGTTCTAGACGGTTTGTGGGCGTTAGAGTGGGCGTGGCAAAAAGTGTTTTGGCAAATCAAGAGAAATTTGCAAGACTAATAAAACTATGAAAAAATATCAACACATTTTCCAAAAGTGTGGGCGGTGCAGTTCTAGACGGTTTGTGGGCGTTAGAGTGGGCGTGGCAAAAAGTGTTTTGGCAAATCGAGAGAAATTTGCAAGACTAATAAAACTATGAAAAAATATCAAAACATTTTTCAGAAGTGTGGCCCTGGCAGTTTTGGCCGGTTTGTGGGCGTTAGAGTGGGCGTGGCAAAAAGATTTTTGGCAAATCGAGAGAAATTGGTAAGACTAATAAAACTATGACAAAAAATCAAAAAAAATTTCAGAAGTGTGGGCTTGGCGGTTTTTGCGGTTTGTGGGCGTTATAGTGGGCGTGGCAACATGAATCGACAAACATGCGCTGCGTCTATGTCTCTGGAGTCTGCATGCTGAATCTCAACTTTCTAGCTTTTATAGTTCCTGAGATCTCGACGTTCATACGGACGGACAGACGGACAGACAGACGGACAGACGGACGGACAGACGGACATGGCCAAATCGACTCGGCTACTGATCCTGATCAAGAATATATATACTTGATATGGTCGGAAACGCTTCCTTCTGCCTGTTACATACTTTTCAACGAATCTAGTATACCCTTTTACTCTACGAGTAACGGGTATAATTAGTCATATCAAAACGTGTTATAATGTGTTTTCCTCTTTTCAACAAGCACTTATGTTTGTCTATTTTGAGTATAACATATTTTTTGGCAACAATATTATTGATTACCTGATAGATATTGGGCATTTTTATATTTTCTTTCTTATTCGGTTCATGCAATTGTTCACCTGCGCAGGTATTTTTCTGTCTTGTTGTAGAGCTTGTTGTGACCTTTAGTATTTGTCTATTCATTGCTTTAAGTTCTCCGATGGTTATTCGGGACAAAGCGTCTGCAACAGGATTATCTTTCCCCTTGAGGTATTCTACTGTAAATTCAAACTCCTCCAAGTCTAGTCTCATTCTGGTTAATTTTGAACTGGGGTTTCTCATTGAAAAAAGATATGATAGTGGCCTATGGTCACTTTGTACTAAGAAATGCCTACCATATACGTATGGTCTGAAGTGATTTATTGCCCAGTGAATAGCTGCTAGCTCCTGCTCTGTAGTGGACTTATTACTTTCGCCTTTTGTAAAGCTTCTTGAAGCGTATGCCACTGGTAGCTGTTGACCGTTATGTTCTTGAGATAATACCGCTCCACATGCTTGTTTACTAGCATCTGTGGTTATGCAAAATTGTTTGCTGAAATCTGGGTACTGAAGAAGTGTCGCTTTCATTAATTCCATTTTGAGATATTCGAATGCATCATTGCATTAGCTTGTCCATTCAAATGGAACATTCTTTTTACAAAGCCTCGTTAAGTGGCGTGATTTCTCAGAGAAGTTCTTAATAAATCTTCTGTAATAATTGCAAAATGCGACGAATCGTCTAGCTTCGTCTGCATTTACTGGTTGTGTGTAGTTTTTAATTACCTCATATTTAGAGTCATCTGGTAATATACCTTTATCAGTACATTTATGACCTAAATATGTAACCTCTTTCATAAAGAAAGTGGATTTTTCTGGATGTAGTTTTAAATTATGTTGTCCACATAATTTGAAAACATCGGTTAAATTCTTAAGCATATGCTTTTCAGAACAACCTATGACTACTAAATCATCCATATACAGAAATGCTTGCGAAGGCGTTAAGCCTGAAAATGGAAGAGTCATCATTCTTTGGAAAGAATTTGGGGCTATTTTTAAACCAAATGGTAATCGCGTGTAGCGGTATGCTCCTGTTGAAGTTGAGAATGATGTTATATTTCTTGACCTTTCGTCTAATTCTATTTGATGAAATCCTGACATCAGGTCTAGGCACGAGAAATATTTTGCTCGACCTAATTGATCAAGAATATTTTCTATTCTTGGAAGTGGGAATTTATCTGCTAGCAGTTTCTTGTTGATTTGACAATAATCGACTACTAGTCGCCATCTCTTTTCCGACGAGTTAGGATTTCTTGGGTACCAAGAGAAGTGAGCTATTATATTCTGAAATAGATGGTTCGACAATGCCATCTTTTATCAATTTGTCAACTTGCCTTTGAATTTCTGGCTTTTGACTTTCTGGCATTCTATAGTTTTTGATGTAGACTGGAGTTTTGGCATTTAATCTCAGTTTTTGCTTATAAAAATTATTAGCTGATATAGTTTCTGTTTCGAGACCAAAAATATCGCTATATTCGGTGCATAATTTTGTTAAATCGCTTTTAAATAACGATGGAAATTTAAGAAGTTTTAATACTTCTGAAGTTCTTTGTGCACTATTTTCTATAATTGCATTGTAAACATCATAATCATCTAATGATTCGCTTTTTATATTTGCGCTGCTTACTATAGCGTCTTTTTCAGTTTACGAGTGCACTTGCTATTATTATGCCAGGTTGCAATTCTTGGTTGGGGATGAGGACACGTGTGTCAGTAGATGTTAGTTGAATCTTTCGAATCAATTCTGATCTAGCTGGCAAAATTATTTCGTTATCTAGTGAACGTATAATAGGAATATTTATGTTCCTGAAATTTTTGGGCCTCAAAGTAAACCAATCTTCTTGGTCGTGGAATTCCAAAATACAATTGTATTTCTTAATGAAATCCAAGCCAATTATACCATCCCCTGGTATAGGAAAATTGTCAGGTACGATATGGAATTCATACGGTATTGCTGCATTAGCAATACACATTTCTAAATGTAGTGTACCTAGAGACTGAATTGTTCCTTGCCTTATTCCTGATATATTGGTTGTGTTTTTTGGGTTTAAATCGTTAAGATTATTGTTTCTGCATTTAAGCAGGGAAATTTCCGCACCTGTATCTATTAATAGAGTTACCCATGAATTGGTACTCATATTCTTTAAACGTATGAAAATGCTTAAACTGAGATTAATTTTGTATACTTTTATTGTTGACTGTTGCTCAAGGGGGCCTCGTTTTCCGATTGGATGTTTCGAACATTGTGGGTATGATTTGTATTATAGTTATGGCTTTGGTTACCTCTTGAGTAACCTCCACCTCTGTTGTTGTTCTGGTTACCGCCGCGGCCTCTATTACCTCCGCGATAACCACTTCGGCCTCTATAGTTGTTATTATAGTTACCGCGGCCATTACCTCTATTTTGGTAATTTCCACGATACCTATTTCCTCCAAAATATCCTCTATTGTTATAGAAGAAAACACTGTTCGAGTTGCCGGTCATTTCGGTGCAGCAGTGTATGTACTTCTCTATTACACTATTCATAGTGCTGAAGTTACCTGCTTCGAGAATTGTCTTGAGCTTATCATGCTCGCAATTCTTTATCATCGCAGTGATCGCTTCTTTCGTTGCGAACTTATCTGCGTTGTTTGAGTCCAGTCCGTCATCTATGTAGGCTGCCTCAAGCGACCTACGTAGATTTTCAATTTCTGTGGTATACTGCGCTGCAGTTTTACCACGTTGTGTATTTAGCAATTTTGCTTTAATGACATCAGGCGATTCGCCTTTAACTGATGCCTTTAATACTCCTATGATTCCATTAATGGAATCGTTCGGTTTTAACTTTGTATGACAAAGGGCCAATTATTTGCGGGTGGTGGCGTTTTTGTGAATAGTAGCCACTTAATATGGGCTATTCTTTTATTCACTTTTTTGCTTTCGCCTTCGCGCTTGCCCATATCACACTTAAACTTTACTCACTCTGTTTATTTTGCCATCCTTTTTGCTCCTTTGCCATCAGCTCCGCTCTTCATTAAAATCCGACACCAACGATTTTTATACCCGTTACTCGTAGAGTAAAAGGGTATACTAGATTCGTTGAAAAGTATGTAACAGGCAGAAGGAAGCGTTTCCGACCATATAAAGTATATATATTCTTGATCAGGATCAGTAGCCGAGTCGATCTGGCCATGTCCGTCCGTCTGTCCGTCTGTCCGTCTGTCCGTCCGTCTGTCCGTATGAACGTCGAGATCTTAGGAACCACAAAAGCTAGAAAGTTGAGATTAAACATACAGACTCCAGAGACATAGACGCAGCGCAAGTTTATTGATTCATGTTGCCACGCCCACTATAACGCCCACAAACCGCATAAAACTGCCACGCCCACACTTTTGAAAAATGTTTTAATATTTTTTTAATTTTTGTATTAGTCTTGTAAATTTCTATCGATTTGTCAAAAAAACTTTTTGCCACGCCCACCCTAACGCCCACAAACCGCATAAAACTGCCAGTGTTGAAGACTCTCCTTCGCACTTCCACTAGCTGAGTAACGGGTATCAGATAGTCGGGGAACTCGACTATAGCGTTTTCTCTTGTTATTAATAACTTTAGGTGTTCCAACGTTGGTACAAATGACGGATTGCCACTCGTACTTGTCGCTTTTATAATTTTTTTTTTTTTGTAATTTTCCTTGTCTTTATGTCTTTCCGAAGATTAGTCCTGTCACGGTCGCCATGTAGTTTGAAAGATTCCATGTAGTTAATAAATTCCATATAGTTTAATAAATTCCATGTAGTTCAATAAATTCCAGTATATTTAGTTCTTTGCATTTTTATTTGGTCTTTCTTCATAACACGTACATCTCAATATGTTTTTATTTTGTAACTGAACTTAGCGTGGCATGCAGGCCGATCGCTCGTGACCGTAAAGTGCTGACACTAGCAAATTCTGCAATATGTATGTATGAAGCTCATACTTCATAACCAATAGGAGTCAAGTGCGACCCCTAAAGGCGTACATTGCTGAAGTTGCATATTTATGATTAGGATGGACTTAAGGAATTAGGGTGTTCTTAAGTTATGATTACTTTTTGGTTATGATTCATATTACAATTATTATTAATACTATTATAATTATTATTATTTGTAGTAGTAGTAGTAGTAATTTTGTATAAGCATAGTAGTATAAGTCCCATTGCAATATTAGAATGTAAGAACCTAATTATAAGAGTCGCGTATGTAAACTGTACACACACACTTGCTGAATAAATCGTCGTCGCTAAATTGTCACAGAGCGCACACTAAAGCTTAGAAGTGGTCGGACCTAACCAAGTGATAATTTCAAAAGAAAAATAAAAATCGGCATTAATGAATTGTAATCCTGGCAATTACACATTAAAAGAACTAAAAGCTCTGTGCGTACAAAACAAACTCAAAAGTAGTGGCACAAAAATCGAATTGATTAAAAGACTTGAAAATATTAAATTTGAGTGGTGCGCGCATGAAAAAAATAAAACAGCAATGAAAAAAATCAACGCCACAGAACAAACCGGTAAAATAGACGGGGATGAAAACAACGGCAACGGCGAAAAACAAAGTAGCGAAAACGAGATAGCAAAAAGTAGCGACAACGACGGCGACACGATGACGGCAACGTTTGCACATACATACAAAGGAATGCAAGAAACAGAAGGTTCGAGAAAAGTAACGGGATCTTGCCAAATAAATGTTAACAACGAAAATGAGATCGAGCAATGTTCTGAGAGGCAGATGGTGAGCGCCAGCAACAATGAGTCCAACAAATGTTTAGCGATCACGATGGCCAGCAACAATGATCCCGAGATGCAAATGGCTGGCAACAAGGAGCCACAACAATGTTTTGGAAACCAAATGATGCGGAGCAATGTAACTATCCAAGGCAGCGATATTCAAAGACTGGAAAATGAGTTGAAAATATTGAAGCTGCAAAATGAGATCGACCAGTTAAAAAATAAACAACCACGAAGTAACGACACAGACTCAAGCATTTCTTTCAAAATTTTAAAGGAGATCGTTAAGGTATACGATGGCGGAAACAATTTCAATGTTTGGATATCTCAACTTTTGAATGTCCAGAAAAATTTCAAGGTCGGCGACGAGATGATGCGTGCGCTGATTCACTACAAAGTTAAGGGCGATGCTGAAATATGGCTGTATTCAAGAACGAGCGCTACTATGGACACAGCGGATAAAATGTTAAGCCACCTGGAGAAAATGTTCGTAATGTCCAAAGAGTCAAAGTTGAGTATGCGGCAGAAGCTACAGAACTGCGTCTGGATCAAAGGTGAGGAGTTCTCCAAGTACTACAACGAGAAGTGGCAGCTGGCGGATAACTTAGCACTGGCAGAAGATGAATTTTTGGAATATGTCATTGACGTGTATGCCACGATGTCAATCTACGCAATCTGGCTAAGTCGCGTTCGTTCAAGACCGGATTGGAGCTTCTGGAGGCATTCCGAAACGTTGAGTTGGGCTACGTTCCTAAGCCCAAGTTACCGGAAGAACGTAGAGCAGGAGATTTTCAGAAGCCACGAGGTAATGCAGAGTGCTACACTTGCCACAGTCGGGGCCACCTGGCCAAAGAGTGCCGCAAGCCTAAGAGACAAGATGGGGCTTGTTACGCATGTGGCTTGCAAGGACATGTGGCTAAGGAGTGCAACCAATACAAGAAGTCGAAGGGCGGGGACAACGATTATGTAAGTTATATTGAATTAACATTTTGTACAAAAAATAATATGCTGAACCCCATGTTTATAGAATGTCTCATAGATTCTGGCAGCCCGATAAGTATTATTAAAAAACGTTTTATACCAAGTCAAATAAAAATGGAAAAGACTACCTCTTTAAGTTACGTTGGATTAAATTTAAGTAAATTACAAATACATGGAAGCGTAAAATGTTCAGTTAAATTCTCAAATAAAGATACTCCTATGTTATTATATGTCGTGGATGATGATATGCTATGTTATTGGGAAGGGATTTTTTAGCAAGAGTAAAGGCCAAAATTGTAATTGATAATGAACACGAAAAAATATCTGAAATAAAAAAAGATTCGATAGTTGAAGAAAATCAAAATACAAATAAAGAATCTAAAAGTAATTATGAGACAAACGCAGACGAACAAAATAATTTTGAAAAACAACTATTATTAATTGATTACAATGATAATGAAAAGGTATATGAGATAGGTACACAATTAAATTTTAAACAAAGATGCGAATTTATAAATGTTATTGAAGAATATTATATTAAACCAAAAAGACCGAGTGAACCGAATATAAAATGTGAAATGAAGCTAAGGTTAGAGGAAGACAAGCCGTTTAGTTTTTCGCCAAGACGCCTGGCATATGTAGAGAAAGAAAAATTACAAGGAATCCTTGATGATTATTTAAAAGATGGTATTATACGACAAAGTGAGTCTGAGTATTGCTCGCCAATTGTACTAGTAAAAAAGAAATTGGGTGGCGAAAGTTAGATACCCGATGCCGTTAATTGATGATTTATTAGATACCCTAGCAAACAAAGTTGTGGTCTCGAAGTTAGACCTGAAAAATGGATACTTCCATGTTTATATGGACGAAGAATCGATAAAGTATACATCATTTACCACGCCACTAGGACAGTATGAGTTCACAAGAATGCCTTTTGGGCTGACAAATGCTCCGTCTGTTTTTCAAAGGTTCATCAACAAAGTATTTGACGACATGATTAGGGATAAGAAAGTGATAGTTTATCTCGATGACATAATGAAAGCGACAAAGAATATAGAAGATCACCAAGCTATATTAAAAGAAGTATTTGAGCGATTGGTTAAAAACAAATTAGAGCTACGAATCGATAAATGTATGTTTTTTCAAAGTGAGGTGAAATATTTAGGATATATAATATCAGAAAAGGGTATTAAAGCAGATGACGACGGTGTGAAAGCAATTGAAAATTTTCCCGTGCCACAAAAAGTTCATGATGTTCAAAGTTTTTTGGGGATGTGCTCGTATTTTAGAAGATTTATACAGAATTTTTCAACAATAGCAAAGCCACTCCATGATTTGACAAAGAAAGACAAAAAGTTCGAGTTTGGCCTAGCGCAATTAGAAGCATTTGATGAATTAAAAAGCAAGCTGTTAAAAACGCCTATTTTAGCATTGTACAGTCCTGAGGATGAAACAGAATTGCACTGCGATGCAAGTTCGATAGGTTTCGGATCAATTCTCTTGCAAAGGAAAGCAGATGGTAAATTACATCCAGTTTTTTACTTCTCAAAAAGGACAACGGATACAGAATCAAGGTATCATAGTTTTGAACTGGAAACACTGGCAGTAATATATGCATTAAAAAGGTTTAGAGTGTACCTACAAGGAATTGAATTCAAAATAGTGACAGACTGTAATTCCCTCACAATGACGTTGAATGAAAAAGACTTGAACCCAAGAATAGCAAGATGGGCATTGGAATTACAGAATTATCTGTATAAACTAGAGCATAGATCAGGTACTAGAATGAAACACGTTGATGCTCTTAGTAGATGTAATTCGATTTTGGTAATAGAGGAAAATACGTTCGAGGACAATTTAGTTATATGCCAAAACAGAGACGAGAAGTTGAGAAAGATTAAAGAAACGCTAAGTAAAGAAGAAAGCGAATTATATGAAATGCGAAATGGTGTGATTTACAAAAAAGTAAAAGATAAGTTACTGTTCTATGTCCCGGAAGCTATGGAAGAACACGTATTGTATAAATACCACAATGAGTTAGGCCATGTAGGGAAAGACAAAGTTACGGAAATGGTCGGTAAAAGTTATTGGTTTCCAAATGTTAGAAGTAAAGCTGTTGAACATGTTAAGAACTGTCTAAAATGTATAGCTTTTCAAGGAAGAAATGGTAAGCAAGAAGGAACTGTTAATATTGTACCAAAGAGAAACACACCATTCGAAGTCATACATATAGATCACTATGGTCCGGTAAATCAAAAGAATTCAACGAAAAAACATGTATTAGTAATTGTTGATGGATGCACAAAATTTGTGAGATTGTATCCAGCGAAATCAACAAACTCAAAGGAAGCAATGGAAGCTTTAGGTGATTATTTTAGAGCGTATAGCACACCAACGTCCATTGTTTCAGACAGAGGGACATGTTTTACATCAGATATGTTCGAAGAATTTTTGGAATCAAGAAACATTAAGCACGTCAAAATTGCAACAGGCTCACCACAAGCAAATGGACAAGTTGAGCGAATAAATAGGGACCTAGGACCCATGATTAGTAAGCTCGTAGATGTAGAAAAGAACGCACAGTGGCACAAAGTTTTGGAAGATGTAGAGTATGCAATGAATAATACAAAGCACAGAAGCGTAAATGAGCACCAAGTATAATGCTGTTTGGAGTGAATCAAAAAGGAAAAATGCTAGATTGTTTAAAAGAAAATGTATTGGAGTCAATGCTAAAAAGAAAGAAATTAATTTAGAGAAAATTAGACAAAATGCAGAAGTTTCGCAGGAAAAAGTACAGAACTACAACAAGAAATATGTTGACGCTAAACGACTAGAAGCAAATAAATACAAATTAGGAGACTACGTTGTGGTCAAGAATTTTGATTCAACAGTTGGAGCGCCAAGGAAATTAATAACCAAATATAAAGGCCCCTAAAAAATCGCCAAAGTACTAGACAATGATAGGTATTGTATCAAAGATGTGGAAGGTTTTCAGTTGACACAAAAACCATACGATGGAATAATATTAAACCATGGCTTCAAGAAAAGAATTCGGTATCAAATAATAAAAATATAGAAAAGAAAAATGATAAAGAAAAACAAAAGTCTAAGGTAAATGTAAATAAGAAAACCAAACCAAATGTAACAAACACTGAAATAAGTAACGAAAATGTAATGATTACAAGAAGTATAGCGGCGAGGATAAGGAGATCCTAATTATCAGGATGGCCGAGCTGTAGTAGTAGTAGTAGTAATTGTGTATAAGCATAGTAGTATAAGTCCCATTGCAATATTAGAATGTAAGAACCTAATTATAAGAGTCGCGTATGTAAACTGTACACACACACTTGCTGAATAAATCGTCGTCGCTAAATTGTCACAGAGCGCACACTAAAGCTTAGAAGTGGTCGGACCTAACCAAGTGATAATTTCAAAAGAAAAATAAAAATCGGCATTAATGAATTGTAATCCTGGCAATTACACATTAAAAGAACTAAAAGCTCTGTGCGTACAAAACAAACTCAAAAGTAGTGGCACAAAAATCGAATTGATTAAAAGACTTGAAAATATTAAATTTGAGTGGTGCGCGCATGAAAAAAATAAAACAGCAATGAAAAAAATCAACGCCACAGAACAAACCGGTAAAATAGACAGGGATGAAAACAACGGCAACGGCGAAGAACAAAGTAGCGAAAACGAGATAGCAAGAAGTAGCGACAACGACGGCGACACGATGACGGCAACGTTTGCACATACATACAAAGGAATGCAAGAAACAGAAGGTTCGAGAAAAGTAACGGGATCTTGCCAAATAAATGTTAACAACGAAAATGAGATCGAGCAATGTTCTGAGAGGCAGATGGTGAGCGCCAGCAACAATGAGTCCAACAAATGTTTAGCGATCACGATGGCCAGCAACAATGATCCCGAGATGCAAATGGCTGGCAACAAGGAGCCACAACAATGTTTTGGAAACCAAATGATGCGGAGCAATGTAACTATCCAAGGCAGCGATATTCAAAGACTGGAAAATGAGTTGAAAATATTGAAGCTGCAAAATGAGATCGACCAGTTAAAAAATAAACAACCACGAAGTAACGACACAGACTCAAGCATTTCTTTCAAAATTTTAAAGGAGATCGTTAAGGTATACGATGGCGGAAACAATTTCAATGTTTGGATATCTCAACTTTTGAATGTCCAGAAAAATTTCAAGGTCGGCGACGAGATGATGCGTGCGCTGATTCACTACAAAGTTAAGGGCGATGCTGAAATATGGCTGTATTCAAGCACGAGCGCTACTATGGACACAGTGGATAAAATGTTAAGCCACCTGGAGAAAATGTTCGTAATGTCCAAAGAGTCAAAGTTGAGTATGCGGCAGAAGCTACAGAACTGCGTCTGGATCAAAGGTGAGGAGATCTCCAAGTACTACAACGAGAAGTGGCAGCTGGCGGATAACTTAGCACTGGCAGAAGATGAATTTTTGGAATATGTCATTGACGGCATACACGATGTCAATCTACGCAATCTGGCTAAGTCGCGTTCGTTCAAGACCGGATTGGAGCTTCTGGAGGCATTCCGAAACGTTGAGTTGGGCTACGTTCCTAAGCCCAAGTTACCGGAAGAACGTAGAGCAGGAGATTTTCAGAAGCCACGAGGTAATGCAGAGTGCTACAATTGCCACAGTCGGGGCCACCTGGCCAAAGAGTGCCGCAAGCCTAAGAGACAAGATGGGGCTTGTTACGCATGTGGCTTGCAAGGACATGTGGCTAAGGAGTGCAACCAATACAAGAAGTCGAAGGGCGGGGACAACGATTATGTAAGTTATATTGAATTAACATTTTGTACAAAGAATAATATGCTGAACCCCATGTTTATAGAAATCCTCATAGATTCTGGCAGCCCGATAAGTATTATTTAAAAACGTTTTATACCAAGTCAAATAAAAATGGAAAAGACTACCTCTTTAAGTTACGTTGGATTAAATTTAAGTAAATTACAAATACATGGAAGCGTAAAATGTTCAGTTAAATTCTCAAATAAAGATACTCCTATGTTATTATATGTCGTGGATGATGATTCTATGGGATATGCTATGTTATTGGGAAGGGATTTTTTAGCAAGAGTAAAGGCCAAAATTGTAATTGATAATGAACACGAAAAAATATCTGAAATAAAAAAAGATTCGATAGTTGAAGAAAATCAAAATACAAATAAAGAATCTAAAAGTAATTATGAGACAAACGCAGACGAACAAAATAATTTTGAAAAACAACTATTATTAATTGATTACAATGATAATGAAAAGGTATATGAGATAGGTACACAATTAAATTTTAAACAAAGATGCGAATTTATAAATGTTATTGAAGAATATTATATTAAACCAAAAAGACCGAGTGAACCGAATATAAAATGTGAAATGAAGCTAAGGTTAGAGGAAGACAAGCCGTTTAGTTTTTCGCCAAGACGCCTGGCATATGTAGAGAAAGAAAAATTACAAGGAATCCTTGATGATTATTTAAAAGATGGTATTATACGACAAAGTGAGTCTGAGTATTGCTCGCCAATTGTACTAGTAAAAAAGAAATTGGGTGGCGAAAGTTAGATACCCGATGCCGTTAATTGATGATTTATTAGATACCCTAGCAAACAAAGTTGTGGTCTCGAAGTTAGACCTGAAAAATGGATACTTCCATGTTTATATGGACGAAGAATCGATAAGGTATACATCATTTACCACGCCACTAGGACAGTATGAGTTCACAAGAATGCCTTTTGGGCTGACAAATGCTCCGTCTGTTTTTCAAAGGTTCATCAACAAAGTATTTGACGACATGATTAGGGATAAGAAAGTGATAGTTTATCTCGATGACATAATGATAGCGACAAAGAATATAGAAGATCACCAAGCTATATTAAAAGAAGTATTTGAGCGATTGGTTAAAAACAAATTAGAGCTACGAATCGATAAATGTATGTTTTTTCAAAGTGAGGTGAAATATTTAGGATATATAATATCAGAAAAGGGTATTAAAGCAGATGACGACGGTGTGAAAGCAATTCAAAATTTTCCCGTGCCACAAAAAGTTCATGATGTTCAAAGTTTTTTGGGGATGTGCTCGTATTTTAGAAGATTTATACAGAATTTTTCAACAATAGCAAAGCCACTCCATGATTTGACAAAGAAAGACAAAAAGTTCGAGTTTGGCCTAGCGCAATTAGAAGCATTTGATGAATTAAAAAGCAAGCTGTTAAAAACGCCTATTTTAGCATTGTACAGTCCTGAGGATGAAACAGAATTGCACTGCGATGCAAGTTCGATAGGTTTCGGATCAATTCTCTTGCAAAGGAAAGCAGATGGTAAATTACATCCAGTTTTTTACTTCTCAAAAAGGACAACGGATACAGAATCAAGGTATCATAGTTTTGAACTGGAAACACTGGCAGTAATATATGCATTAAAAAGGTTTAGAGTGTACCTACAAGGAATTGAATTCAAAATAGTGACAGACTGTAATTCCCTCACAATGACGTTGAATGAAAAAGACTTGAACCCAAGAATAGCAAGATGGGCATTGGAATTACAGAATTATCTGTATAAACTAGAGCATAGATCAGGTACTAGAATGAAACACGTTGATGCTCTTAGTAGATGTAATTCGATTTTGGTAATAGAGGAAAATACGTTCGAGGACAATTTAGTTATATGCCAAAACAGAGACGAGAAGTTGAGAAAGATTAAAGAAACGCTAAGTAAAGAAGAAAGCGAATTATATGAAATGCGAAATGGTGTGATTTACAAAAAAGTAAAAGATAAGTTACTGTTCTATGTCCCGGAAGCTATGGAAGAACACGTATTGTATAAATACCACAATGAGTTAGGCCATGTAGGGAAAGACAAAGTTACGGAAATGGTCGGTAAAAGTTATTGGTTTCCAAATGTTAGAAGTAAAGCTGTTGAACATGTTAAGAACTGTCTAAAATGTATAGCTTTTCAAGGAAGAAATGGTAAGCAAGAAGGAACTGTTAATATTGTACCAAAGAGAAACACACCATTCGAAGTCATACATATAGATCACTATGGTCCGGTAAATCAAAAGAATTCAACGAAAAAACATGTATTAGTAATTGTTGATGGATGCACAAAATTTGTGAGATTGTATCCAGCGAAATCAACAAACTCAAAGGAAGCAATGGAAGCTTTAGGTGATTATTTTAGAGCGTATAGCAGACCAACGTCCATTGTTTCAGACAGAGGGACATTTTTTACATCAGATATGTTCGAAGAATTTTTGGAATCAAGAAACATTAAGCACGTCAAAATTGCAACAGGCTCACCACAAGCAAATGGACAAGTTGAGCGAATAAATAGGGACCTAGGACCCATGATTAGTAAGCTCGTAGATGTAGAAAAGAACGCACAGTGGCACAAAGTTTTGGAAGATGTAGAGTATGCAATGAATAATACAAAGCACAGAAGCGTAAATGAGCACCCAAGTATAATGCTGTTTGGAGTGAATCAAAAAGGAAAAATGCTAGATTGTTTAAAAGAAAATGTATTGGAGTCAATGCTAAAAAGAAAAGAAATTAATTTAGAGAAAATTAGACAAAATGCAGAAGTTTCGCAGGAAAAAGTACAGAACTACAACAAGAAATATGTTGACGCTAAACGACTAGAAGCAAATAAATACAAATTAGGAGACTACGTTGTGGTCAAGAATTTTGATTCAACAGTTGGAGCGCCAAGGAAATTAATATCCAAATATAAAGGCCCCTAAGAAATCGCCAAAGTACTAGACAATGATAGGTATTGTATCAAAGATGTGGAAGGTTTTCAGTTGACACAAAAACCATACGATGGAATAATATTAAACCATGGCTTCAAGAAAAGAATTCGGTATCAAATAATAAAAATATAGAAAAGAAAAATGATAAAGAAAAACAAAAGTCTAAGGTAAATGTAAATAAGAAAACCAAACCAAATGTAACAAACACTGAAATAAGTAACGAAAATGTAATGATTACAAGAAGTATAGCGGCGAGGATAAGGAGATCCTAATTATCAGGATGGCCGAGCTGTAGTAGTAGTAGTAGTAATTGTGTATAAGCATAGTAGTATAAGTCCCATTGCAATATTAGAATGTAAGAACCTAATTATAAGAGTCGCGTATGTAAACTGTACACACACACTTGCTGAATAAATCGTCGTCGCTAAATTGTCACAGAGCGCACACTAAAGCTTAGAAGTGGTCGGACCTAACCAAGTGATAATTTCAAAAGAAAAATAAAAATCGGCATTAATGAATTGTAATCCTGGCAATTACACATTAAAAGAACTAAAAGCTCTGTGCGTACAAAACAAACTCAAAAGTAGTGGCACAAAAATCGAATTGATTAAAAGACTTGAAAATATTAAATTTGAGTGGTGCGCGCATGAAAAAAATAAAACAGCAATGAAAACAAGAGAGAACGCTATAGTCGAGTTCCCCGAATATCTGATACCCGTTACTCAGCTATTCGAAATGCGAAGGAGAGTCTTTAGCACATACAGTTTTTGGCGGTTTTGTGGGCGTTAGAGTGGGCGTGGCAAAAAGATTTTTGGCAAATCGATAGAAATTTACTAGACTAATACAAAAAGGAAAAATGATCAAAACATTTTTCAAAAGTGTGGGCGTGGCAGCTTTGGGCGGTTTGTGGGCGTTAGAGAGGGCGTGGCAAAAAGATTTTTGGCAAATCGTTAGATATTTACAAGACTAATACAAAAATGAAAAAATATCAAAACATTTGTCAAAAGTGTGGACGTGGCAGTTTTGGGCGGTTTGTGGGCGTTAGAGTGGGCGTGGCAACATGAATCGATAAACTTGCGCTGCGTCTATGTCCCTGAAGTCTGTATGCTTAATCTCAACTTTCTAGCTTTTGTAGTTCCTGAGATCTCGACGTTCATACGGACAGACGGACAGACGGACGGACAGACGGACATGGCCAGATCGACTCGGCTACTGATCCTGATCAAGAATATATATACTTTATATGGTCGGAAACACTTCCTTCTGCCTGTTACATACTTTTCAACGAATCTAGTATACCCTTTTACTCTACGAGTAACGGGTATAAAAATCAACGCCACAGAACAAACCGGCAAAATAGACAGGGATGAAAACAACGGCAACGGCGAAGAACAAAGTAGCGAAAACGAGATAGCAAGAAGTAGCGACAACGACGGCGACACGATGACGGCAACGTTTGCACATACATACAAAGGAATGCAAGAAACAGAAGGTTCGAGAAAAGTAACGGGATCTTGCCAAATAAATGTTAACAACGAAAATGAGATCGAGCAATGTTCTGAGAGGCAGATGGTGAGCGCCAGCAACAATGAGTCCAACAAATGTTTAGCGATCACGATGGCCAGCAACAATGATCCCGAGATGCAAATGGCTGGCAACAAGGAGCCACAACAATGTTTTGGAAACCAAATGATGCGGAGCAATGTAACTATCCAAGGCAGCGATATTCAAAGACTGGAAAATGAGTTGAAAATATTGAAGCTGCAAAATGAGATCGACCAGTTAAAAAATAAACAACCACGAAGTAACGACACAGACTCAAGCATTTCTTTCAAAAATTTTAAAGGAGATCGTTAAGGTATACGATGGCGGAAACAATTTCAATGTTTGGATATCTCAACTTTTGAATGTCCAGAAAAATTTCAAGGTCGGCGACGAGATGATGCGTGCGCTGATTCACTACAAAGTTAAGGGCGATGCTGAAATATGGCTGTATTCAAGCACGAGCGCTACTATGGACACAGTGGATAAAATGTTAAGCCACCTGGAGAAAATGTTCGTAATGTCCAAAGAGTCAAAGTTGAGTATGCGGCAGAAGCTACAGAACTGCGTCTGGATCAAAGGTGAGGAGTTCTCCAAGTACTACAACGAGAAGTGGCAGCTGGCGGATAACTTAGCACTGGCAGAAGATGAATTTTTGGAATATGTCATTGACGGCATACACGATGTCAATCTACGCAATCTGGCTAAGTCGCGTTCGTTCAAGACCGGATTGGAGCTTCTGGAGGCATTCCGAAACGTTGAGTTGGGCTACGTTCCTAAGCCCAAGTTACCGGAAGAACGTAGAGCAGGAGATTTTCAGAAGCCACGAGGTAATGCAGAGTTCTACAATTGCCACAGTCGGGGCCACCTGGCCAAAGAGTGCCGCAAGCCTAAGAGACAAGATGGGGCTTGTTACGCATGTGGCTTGCAAGGACATGTGGCTAAGGAGTGCAACCAATACAAGAAGTCGAAGGGCGGGGACAACGATTATGTAAGTTATATTGAATTAACATTTTGTACAAAGAATAATATGCTGAACCCCATGTTTATAGAATGTCTCATAGATTCTGGCAGCCCGATAAGTATTATTAAAAAACGTTTTATACCAAGTCAAATAAAAATGGAAAAGACTACCTCTTTAAGTTACGTTGGATTAAATTTAAGTAAATTACAAATACATGGAAGCGTAAAATGTTCAGTTAAATTCTCAAATAAAGATACTCCTATGTTATTATATGTCGTGGATGATGATTCTATGGGATATGCTATGTTATTGGGAAGGGATTTTTTAGCAAGAGTAAAGGCCAAAATTGTAATTGATAATGAACACGAAAAAATATCTGAAATAAAAAAAGATTCGATAGTTGAAGAAAATCAAAATACAAATAAAGAATCTAAAAGTAATTATGAGACAAACGCAGACGAACAAAATAATTTTGAAAAACAACTATTATTAATTGATTACAATGATAATGAAAAGGTATATGAGATAGGTACACAATTAAATTTTAAACAAAGATGCGAATTTATAAATGTTATTGAAGAATATTATATTAAACCAAAAAGACCGAGTGAACCGAATATAAAATGTGAAATGAAGCTAAGGTTAGAGGAAGACAAGCCGTTTAGTTTTTCGCCAAGACGCCTGGCATATGTAGAGAAAGAAAAATTACAAGGAATCCTTGATGATTATTTAAAAGATGGTATTATACGACAAAGTGAGTCTGAGTATTGCTCGCCAATTGTACTAGTAAAAAAGAAATTGGGTGGCGAAAGTTAGATACCCGATGCCGTTAATTGATGATTTATTAGATACCCTAGCAAACAAAGTTGTGGTCTCGAAGTTAGACCTGAAAAATGGATACTTCCATGTTTATATGGACGAAGAATCGATAAAGTATACATCATTTACCACGCCACTAGGACAGTATGAGTTCACAAGAATGCCTTTTGGGCTGACAAATGCTCCGTCTGTTTTTCAAAGGTTCATCAACAAAGTATTTGACGACATGATTAGGGATAAGAAAGTGATAGTTTATCTCGATGACATAATGAAAGCGACAAAGAATATAGAAGATCACCAAGCTATATTAAAAGAAGTATTTGAGCGATTGGTTAAAAACAAATTAGAGCTACGAATCGATAAATGTATGTTTTTTCAAAGTGAGGTGAAATATTTAGGATATATAATATCAGAAAAGGGTATTAAAGCAGATGACGACGGTGTGAAAGCAATTGAAAATTTTCCCGTGCCACAAAAAGTTCATGATGTTCAAAGTTTTTTGGGGATGTGCTCGTATTTTAGAAGATTTATACAGAATTTTTCAACAATAGCAAAGCCACTCCATGATTTGACAAAGAAAGACAAAAAGTTCGAGTTTGGCCTAGCGCAATTAGAAGCATTTGATGAATTAAAAAGCAAGCTGTTAAAAACGCCTATTTTAGCATTGTACAGTCCTGAGGATGAAACAGAATTGCACTGCGATGCAAGTTCGATAGGTTTCGGATCAATTCTCTTGCAAAGGAAAGCAGATGGTAAATTACATCCAGTTTTTTACTTCTCAAAAAGGACAACGGATACAGAATCAAGGTATCATAGTTTTGAACTGGAAACACTGGCAGTAATATATGCATTAAAAAGGTTTAGAGTGTACCTACAAGGAATTGAATTCAAAATAGTGACAGACTGTAATTCCCTCACAATGACGTTGAATGAAAAAGACTTGAACCCAAGAATAGCAAGATGGGCATTGGGCATTGGGCATTACAGAATTATCTGTATAAACTAGAGCATAGATCAGGTACTAGAATGAAACACGTTGATGCTCTTAGTAGATGTAATTCGATTTTGGTAATAGAGGAAAATACGTTCGAGGACAATTTAGTTATATGCCAAAGCAGAGACGAGAAGTTGAGAAAGATTAAAGAAACGCTAAGTAAAGAAGAAAGCGAATTATATGAAATGCGAAATGGTGTGATTTACAAAAAAGTAAAAGATAAGTTACTGTTCTATGTCCCGGAAGCTATGGAAGAACACGTATTGTATAAATACCACAATGAGTTAGGCCATGTAGGGAAAGACAAAGTTACGGAAATGGTCGGTAAAAGTTATTGGTTTCCAAATGTTAGAAGTAAAGCTGTTGAACATGTTAAGAACTGTCTAAAATGTATAGCTTTTCAAGGAAGAAATGGTAAGCAAGAAGGAACTGTTAATATTGTACCAAAGAGAAACACACCATTCGAAGTCATACATATAGATCACTATGGTCCGGTAAATCAAAAGAATTCAACGAAAAAACATGTATTAGTAATTGTTGATGGATGCACAAAATTTGTGAGATTGTATCCAGCGAAATCAACAAACTCAAAGGAAGCAATGGAAGCTTTAGGTGATTATTTTAGAGCGTATAGCAGACCAACGTCCATTGTTTCAGACAGAGGGACATTTTTTACATCAGATATGTTCGAAGAATTTTTGGAATCAAGAAACATTAAGCACGTCAAAATTGCAACAGGCTCACCACAAGCAAATGGACAAGTTGAGCGAATAAATAGGGACCTAGGACCCATGATTAGTAAGCTCGTAGATGTAGAAAAGAACGCACAGTGGCACAAAGTTTTGGAAGATGTAGAGTATGCAATGAATAATACAAAGCACAGAAGCGTAAATGAGCACCCAAGTATAATGCTGTTTGGAGTGAATCAAAAAGGAAAAATGCTAGATTGTTTAAAAGAAAATGTATTGGAGTCAATGCTAAAAAGAAAAGAAATTAATTTAGAGAAAATTAGACAAAATGCAGAAGTTTCGCAGGAAAAAGTACAGAACTACAACAAGAAATATGTTGACGCTAAACGACTAGAAGCAAATAAATACAAATTAGGAGACTACGTTGTGGTCAAGAATTTTGATTCAACAGTTGGAGCGCCAAGGAAATTAATAACCAAATATAAAGGCCCCTAAAAAATCGCCAAAGTACTAGACAATGATAGGTATTGTATCAAAGATGTGGAAGGTTTTCAGTTGACACAAAAACCATACGATGGAATAATATTAAACCATGGCTTCAAGAAAAGAATTCGGTATCAAATAATAAAAATATAGAAAAGAAAAATGATAAAGAAAAACAAAAGTCTAAGGTAAATGTAAATAAGAAAACCAAACCAAATGTAACAAACACTGAAATAAGTAACGAAAATGTAATGATTACAAGAAGTAAGGATAGAGGCCGGCTGGTAGGGTATGTGCAGGTAGAGATTCCTAATTATAATCCTTTATCCAGCTGAATGTCGTCGCGCCAGAGCGCCCTGCTTAGGTGTGGACCTAAAGATATTGCAGTATCGCATTAGTATCCATTACACATTAAAAGAACTAAAAGCTCTGTGCGTACAAAACAAACTCAAAAGTAGTGGCACAAAAATCGAATTGATTAAAAGACTTGAAAATATTAAATTTGAGTGGTGCGCGCATGAAAAAAATAAAACAGCAATGAAAAAAATCAACGCCACAGAACAAACCGGTAAAATAGACAGGGATGAAAACAACGGCAACGGCGAAGAACAAAGTAGCGAAAACGAGATAGCAAGAAGTAGCGACAACGACGGCGACACGATGACGGCAACGTTTGCACATACATACAAAGGAATGCAAGAAACAGAAGGTTCGAGAAAAGTAACGGGATCTTGCCAAATAAATGTTAACAACGAAAATGAGATCGAGCAATGTTCTGAGAGGCAGATGGTGAGCGCCAGCAACAATGAGTCCAACAAATGTTTAGCGATCACGATGGCCAGCAACAATGATCCCGAGATGCAAATGGCTGGCAACAAGGAGCCACAACAATGTTTTGGAAACCAAATGATGCGGAACAATGTAACTATCCAAGGCAGCGATATTCAAAGACTGGAAAATGGGTTGAAAATATTGAAGCTGCAAAATGAGATCGACCAGTTAAAAAATAAACAACCACGAAGTAACGACACAGACTCAAGCATTTCTTTCAAAATTTTAAAGGAGATCGTTAAGGTATACGATGGCGGAAACAATTTCAATGTTTGGATATCTCAACTTTTGAATGTCCAGAAAAATTTCAAGGTCGGCGACGAGATGATGCGTGCGCTGATTCACTACAAAGTTAAGGGCGATGCTGAAATATGGCTGTATTCAAGCACGAGCGCTACTATGGACACAGTGGATAAAATGTTAAGCCACCTGGAGAAAATGTTCGTAATGTCCAAAGAGTCAAAGTTGAGTATGCGGCAGAAGCTACAGAACTGCGTCTGGATCAAAGGTGAGGAGTTCTCCAAGTACTACAACGAGAAGTGGCAGCTGGCGGATAACTTAGCACTGGCAGAAGATGAATTTTTGGAATATGTCATTGACGGCATACACGATGTCAATCTACGCAATCTGGCTAAGTCGCGTTCGTTCAAGACCGGATTGGAGCTTCTGGAGGCATTCCAAAACGTTGAGTTGGGGTTCGTTCCTAAGCCCAAGTTACCGGAAGAACGTAGAGCAGGAGATTTTCAGAAGCCACGAGGTAATGCAGAGTGCTACAATTGCCACAGTCGGGGCCACCTGGCCAAAGAGTGCCGCAAGCCTAAGAGACAAGATGGGGCTTGTTACGCATGTGGCTTGCAAGGACATGTGGCTAAGGAGTGCAACCAATACAAGAAGTCGAAGGGCGGGGACAACGATTATGTAAGTTATATTGAATTAACATTTTGTACAAAGAATAATATGCTGAACCCCATGTTTATAGAAATCCTCATAGATTCTGGCAGCCCGATAAGTATTATTTAAAAACGTTTTATACCAAGTCAAATAAAAATGGAAAAGACTACCTCTTTAAGTTACGTTGGATTAAATTTAAGTAAATTACAAATACATGGAAGCGTAAAATGTTCAGTTAAATTCTCAAATAAAGATACTCCTATGTTATTATATGTCTTGGATGATGATTCTATGGGATATGCTATGTTATTGGGAAGGGATTTTTTAGCAAGAGTAAAGGCCAAATTGTAATTGATAATGAACACGAAAAAATATCTGAAATAAAAAAAGATTCGATAGTTGAAGAAAATCAAAATACAAATAAAGAATCTAAAAGTAATTATGAGACAAACGCAGACGAACAAAATAATTTTGAAAAACAACTATTATTAATTGATTACAATGATAATGAAAAGGTATATGAGATAGGTACACAATTAAATTTTAAACAAAGATGCGAATTTATAAATGTTATTGAAGAATATTATATTAAACCAAAAAGACCGAGTGAACCGAATATAAAATGTGAAATGAAGCTAAGGTTTGAGGAAGACAAGCCGTTTAGTTTTTCGCCAAGACGCCTGGCATATGTAGAGAAAGAAAAATTACAAGGAATCCTTGATGATTATTTAAAAGATGGTATTATACGACAAAGTGAGTCTGAGTATTGCTCGCCAATTGTACTAGTAAAAAAGAAATTGGGTGGCGAAAGTTAGATACCCGATGCCGTTAATTGATGATTTATTAGATACCCTAGCAAACAAAGTTGTGGTCTCGAAGTTAGACCTGAAAAATGGATACTTCCATGTTTATATGGACGAAGAATCGATAAAGTATACATCATTTACCACGCCACTAGGACAGTATGAGTTCACAAGAATGCCTTTTGGGCTGACAAATGCTCCGTCTGTTTTTCAAAGGTTCATCAACAAAGTATTTGACGACATGATTAGGGATAAGAAAGTGATAGTTTATCTCGATGACATAATGAAAGCGACAAAGAATATAGAAGATCACCAAGCTATATTAAAAGAAGTATTTGAGCGATTGGTTAAAAACAAATTAGAGCTACGAATCGATAAATGTATGTTTTTTCAAAGTGAGGTGAAATATTTAGGATATATAATATCAGAAAAGGGTATTAAAGCAGATGACGACGGTGTGAAAGCAATTGAAAATTTTCCCGTGCCACAAAAAGTTCATGATGTTCAAAGTTTTTTGGGGATGTGCTCGTATTTTAGAAGATTTATACAGAATTGTTCAACAATAGCAAAGCCACTCCATGATTTGACAAAGAAAGACAAAAAGTTCGAGTTTGGCCTAGCGCAATTAGAAGCATTTGATGAATTAAAAAGCAAGCTGTTAAAAACGCCTATTTTAGCATTGTACAGTCCTGAGGATGAAACAGAATTGCACTGCGATGCAAGTTCGATAGGTTTCGGATCAATTCTCTTGCAAAGGAAAGCAGATGGTAAATTACATCCAGTTTTTTACTTCTCAAAAAGGACAACGGATACAGAATCAAGGTATCATAGTTTTGAACTGGAAACACTGGCAGTAATATATGCATTAAAAAGGTTTAGAGTGTACCTACAAGGAATTGAATTCAAAATAGTGACAGACTGTAATTCCCTCACAATGACGTTGAATGAAAAAGACTTGAACCCAAGAATAGCAAGATGGGCATTGGGCATTGGGCATTACAGAATTATCTGTATAAACTAGAGCATAGATCAGGTACTAGAATGAAACACGTTGATGCTCTTAGTAGATGTAATTCGATTTTGGTAATAGAGGAAAATACGTTCGAGGACAATTTAGTTATATGCCAAAGCAGAGACGAGAAGTTGAGAAAGATTAAAGAAACGCTAAGTAAAGAAGAAAGCGAATTATATGAAATGCGAAATGGTGTGATTTACAAAAAAGTAAAAGATAAGTTACTGTTCTATGTCCCGGAAGCTATGGAAGAACACGTATTGTATAAATACCACAATGAGTTAGGCCATGTAGGGAAAGACAAAGTTACGGAAATGGTCGGTAAAAGTTATTGGTTTCCAAATGTTAGAAGTAAAGCTGTTGAACATGTTAAGAACTGTCTAAAATGTATAGCTTTTCAAGGAAGAAATGGTAAGCAAGAAGGAACTGTTAATATTGTACCAAAGAGAAACACACCATTCGAAGTCATACATATAGATCACTATGGTCCGGTAAATCAAAAGAATTCAACGAAAAAACATGTATTAGTAATTGTTGATGGATGCACAAAATTTGTGAGATTGTATCCAGCGAAATCAACAAACTCAAAGGAAGCAATGGAAGCTTTAGGTGATTATTTTAGAGCGTATAGCAGACCAACGTCCATTGTTTCAGACAGAGGGACATGTTTTACATCAGATATGTTCGAAGAATTTTTGGAATCAAGAAACATTAAGCACGTCAAAATTGCAACAGGCTCACCACAAGCAAATGGACAAGTTGAGCGAATAAATAGGGACCTAGGACCCATGATTAGTAAGCTCGTAGATGTAGAAAAGAACGCACAGTGGCACAAAGTTTTGGAAGATGTAGAGTATGCAATGAATAATACAAAGCACAGAAGCGTAAATGAGCACCCAAGTATAATGCTGTTTGGAGTGAATCAAAAAGGAAAAATGCTAGATTGTTTAAAAGAAAATGTATTGGAGTCAATGCTAAAAAGAAAAGAAATTAATTTAGAGAAAATTAGACAAAATGCAGAAGTTTCGCAGGAAACTACAACAAGAAATATGTTGACGCTAAACGACTAGAAGCAAATAAATACAAATTAGGAGACTACGTTGTGGTCAAGAATTTTGATTCAACAGTTGGAGCGCCAAGGAAATTAATAACCAAATATAAAGGCCCCTAAGAAATCGCCAAAGTACTAGACAATGATAGGTATTGTATCAAAGATGTGGAAGGTTTTCAGTTGACACAAAAACCATACGATGGAATAATATTAAACCATGGCTTCAAGAAAAGAATTCGGTATCAAATAATAAAAATATAGAAAAGAAAAATGATAAAGAAAAACAAAAGTCTAAGGTAAATGTAAATAAGAAAACCAAACCAAATGTAACAAACACTGAAATAAGTAACGAAAATGTAATGATTACAAGAAGTATAGCGGCGAGGATAAGGAGATCCTAATTATCAGGATGGCCGAGCTGTAGTAGTAGTAGTAGTAATTGTGTATAAGCATAGTAGTATAAGTCCCATTGCAATATTAGAATGTAAGAACCTAATTATAAGAGTCGCGAATGTAAACAGTACACACACACTTGCTGAATAAATGAAGAGTCAGTCGTCGCTGAACTGTCACAGAGCGCACACTAACCACTCCGCGATAACCACTTCGGCCTCTATAGTTGTTATTATAGTTACCGCGGCCATTACCTCTATTTTGGTAATTTCCACGATAACTATTTCCTCCAAAATATCCTCTATTGTTATAGAAGAAAACACTGTTCGAGTTGCCGGTCATTTCGGTGCAGCAGTGTATGTATGTACTTCTCTATTACACTATTCATAGTGCTGAAGTTACCTGCTTCGAGAATTGTCTTGAGCTTATCATGCTCGCAATTCTTTATCATCGCAGTGATCGCTTCTTTCGTTGCGAACTTATCTGCGTTGTTTGAGTCCAGTCCATCATCTATGTAGGCTGCCTCAAGCGACCTACGTAGATTTTCAATTTCTGTGGTATACTGCGCTGCAGTTTTACCACGTTGTGTATTTAGCAATTTTGCTTTAATGACATCAGGCGATTCGCCTTTAACTGATGCCTTTAATACTCCTATGATTCCATTAATGGAATCGTTCGGTTTTAACTTTGTATGACAAAGGGCCAATTATTTGCGGGTGGTGGCGTTTTTGTGAATAGTAGCCACTTAATATGGGCTATTCTTTTATTCACTTTTTTGCTTTCGCCTTCGCGCTTGCCCATATCACACTTAAACTTTACTCACTCTGTTTATTTTGCCATCCTTTTTGCTCCTTTGCCATCAGCTCCGCTCTTCATTAAAATCCGACACCAACGATTTTTATTAATAACTTTTCGTTGGTACAAATGACGGATTGCCACTCGTACTTGTCGCTTTTATAATTTTTTTTTTTTGTAATTTTCCTTGTCTTTATGTCTTTCCGAAGATTAGTCCTGTCACGGTCGCCATGTAGTTTGAAAGATTCCATGTATGTAGTTAATAAATTCCATATAGTTTAATAAATTCCATGTAGTTCAATAAATTCCAGTATATTTAGTTCTTTGCAGTTTTATTTGGTCTTTCTTTATAACACGTACATCTCAATATGTTTATACCCGTTACTCGTAGAGTAAAAGGGTATACTAGATTGGTTGAAAAGTATGTAACAGGCAGAAGGAAGCGTTTCCGACCATATAAAGTATATATATTCTTGATCAGGATCAGTAGCCGAGTCGATCTGGCCATGTCCGTCTGTCCGTCCGTCTGTCCGTCTGTCCGTATGAACGTCGAGATCTCAGGAACCACAAAAGCTAGAAAGTTGAGTCCAGAGACATAGACGCAGCGCAAGTTTATTGATTCATGTTGCCACGCCCACTCTAACGCCCACAAACCGCATAAAACTGCCACGCCCACACTTCTGAAAAATGTTTTAATATTTTTTAATTTTTGCATTAGACTTGTAAATTTCTATCGATCTGCCAAACAACTTTTTGCCACGCCCACTCTAACGCCCACAAACCGCCAAAAACTGTCAGTGTTGAAGACTCTCCTTCGCACTTCCACTAGCTGAGTAACGGGTATCAGATAGTCGGGGAACTCGACTATAGCGTTTTCTCTTGTTTTATTTTGTAACTGAACTTAGCGTGGCCTGCAGGCCGATCGCTCGTGACCGGAAAGTGCTGACACTAGCAAATTCTGCAATATGTATGTATGAAGCTCATACTTCATAACCAATGGGAGTCAAGTGCGACCCCTAAAGGCGTACATTGCTGAAGTTGCATATTTATGATTAGGATGGACTTAAGGAATTAGGGTGCTCTTAAGTTATGATTACTTTTTGGTTATGATTTATATTACAATTATTATTATTATTATTATTATTATTATTATTATTATTATTATTATTATTATTATTATTTATTATTTTTTATTATTTTTTTTATTATTATTATTATTATTATTATTATTATTATTATTATTATTATTATTATTATTATTTTATTATTATTATTTATTATTATTATTATTATTATTATTTATTATTATTATTATTATTATTATTATTATTATTATTATTATTATTATTATTATTATTATTATTATTATATTATTATTATTATTATTATTATTATTTATTATTATTATTATTATTATTATTATTATTATTATTATTATTATTATTATTATTATTATTATTATTATTATTATTATTATTATTATTATTATTATTATTATTATTATTATTATTATTATTATTATTATTATTATTATTATTA